>NC_084974.1:33042813-33045313 GCF_963691925.1 Scomber scombrus | reverse complement strand
AGGAGCAGGAGGAGGGCGAGGTTGTCGTCCTGCCTCCTCCTATTCATCACCCACCTCCCAGCTGCTCCCCGCGGACCAACACCTCCTCCTCATCCTCTTCGTCCGCCCCCATCTTCAAACCTCGGGAGCAGCTGATGCTGAGAGCCAACAGCCTGAAGAAAGCCATCCGACAGATCATCGAGCACACGGAAAAAGGTCAGCGGGCCGTGTGTGTCCTCACAGAGAGATGACTGATGACTGATGTGATGACTGATGTGATGACTGATGTGATGACCGATGTGATGACTGATGTGATGACTGATGACTGATGTGATGACTGATGTGATGACTGATGTGATGACCGATGTGATGACCGATGTGATGACCGATGTGATGACCGATGTGATGACTGATGACTGATGTGATGACTGATGAGATGACTGATGTGATGACTGATGTGATGACTGATGAGATGACCGATGTGATGACTGATGAGATGACCGATGTGATGACTGATGAGATGACCGATGTGATGACCGATGTGATGACCGATGTGATGACCGATGTGATGACTGATGTGATGACTGATGACTGATGTGATGACTGATGTGATGACTGATGAGATGACCGATATGATGACCGATGTGATGACCAATGTGATGACTGATGTGATGACTGATGACTGATGTGATGACTGATGAGATGACCGATGTGATGACTGATGTGATGACCGATGTGATGACCGATGTGATGACTGATGTGATGACCGCTGTGATGACCGCTGTGATGACCGCTGTGATGACCGATGTGATGACTGATGACCGATGTGATGACTGATGTGATGACCGCTGTGATGACCGCCGTGATGACCGATGTGATGACCGATGTGATGACTGATGTGATGACCGATGTGATGACCGATGTGATGACTGATGACTGATGTGATGACTGATGACTGATGTGATGACTGATGACCGATGTGATGACTGATGACCGATATGATGACTGATGTGATGACCAATGTGATGACTGATGAGATGATGTGTTTCCAGCTGTGGACGAACAGAACGCTCAGACCACACAGCAGCAGGTCTTCTCTCTGGGCCAGTCGGAGGAGGAGGAGGGTCTGGTGGAGGAGGAAGAGGAGGAAGAGGTGGAGGAGGATAAGGTGTCGCTGCAGTCGTCCTACAGCGCCAAACACCGCAACACACGCAGAGGTCAGTCAACAAAATCATAAAGTGACGTACGAAGTCATAAATTAACGTACAAAATCATAAAGTAACGTACAAAATCATAAAGTGACGTACGAAGTCATAAAGTAACGTACAAAATTATAAAGTAACGTACAAAATCATGAACTGACGTACGAAGTCGTAAAGTAACATACAAAGTCATAAAGTAACGTACGAAGTCATACAGTAACGTAAAAAGTCATAAAGTGACGTCCAAATCTTAAAGTAACGTACAAAGTCATAAATTAACGTACAAAATCATAAAGTAACGTACAAAATCATAAAGTAACGTACGAAGTCATACAGTAACGTACAAAGTTATAAAGTAACATACGAAGTCATAAAGTAACGTACAAAGTCATAAAGTATCGTACAAAATCATAAAGTAACGTACAAAATCATAAACTAACGTGCAAAGTCATAAAGTAATGTACGAAGTCATACAGTAACGTAAAAAGTCAAAGTGACGTACAAAATCATAAAGTAACGTACAAAGTCATAAAGTAACGTACAAAATCATAAAGTAACGCACAGTCATAAAATAACGTACAAAATCATAAAGTGACGTACAAAATCATAAAGTAACGTACAAAATCATAAACTGACATACAAAGTCATAAAGTAACGTACAAAATCATAAAGTAACGTACAAAATCATAAAGTGACGTATGAAGTCATGAATTAACGTAAAAAGTCATAAAGTAACGTACAAAGTCATAAAGTGACGTACGAAGTCATAAAGTAACGTACAAAATTATAAAGTAACGTACAAAATCATGAACTGACGTACGAAGTTGTAAAGTAACGTACAAAGTCATAAAGTAACGTACGAAGTCATACAGTAACGTAAAAAGTCATAAGTGACGTCCAAATCATAAAGTAACGTAAAAAGTCATAAAGTGACGTACAAAATCATAAAGTAACGTACAAAGTCATAAAGTAACGTACAAAATCATAAAGTAACGCACAGTCATATAATAACGTACAAAATCATAAAGTGACGTACAAAATCATAAAGTAACGTACAAAGTCATAAAGTAACGTACAAACTGATAAAGTGACGTACGAAGTCATAATGTAACGTACAAAGTCATAAAGTAACGTACGAAGTCATAAAGTATCGTACGAAGTCATACAGTAACGTACAAAGTCATAAAGTAACGTACAAAATCATAAAGTAACGTACAAAGTCATAAAGTAACGTACAAAGTCATAAAGTGACGTACAAAATCATAAAGTAACGTACAAAGTCATAAAGTTACGTATCACAGAAGGCTCAGTGTGTTCAT
>NC_084974.1:33035510-33038010 GCF_963691925.1 Scomber scombrus | reverse complement strand
GGTCCTGTGTGAGACGGTGAAGGATTTCGTGGCTCGTGTCGGGAAGGCGTACGAGAAGAACACAGAGAGTTCAGAGGAGTCGGAGGCGATGGCCAAGAAGGTACAAAGCGTTATTAATCACCCGTGTTTCTGAACAAAGACCAACATGCCATCATAACGTCTGACATCACTTCCTGTTGTTCAGATATACTATATGTTAACTGTTTAATAATCCCTCTGTGTGTGTGTGTGTGTGTGTGTGTGTGGTCAGTGCGGTGTCCTGAAGGAGAAACTCGACTCTCTGCTCAAAACTCTGAACGAGGAGTCTCAGGCCTCCACCGTGCTCCCCCCGGCTCCTCCCCCCACCATCGCCGAGGAGCAGGAGGAGGGCGAGGTTGTCGTCCTGCCTCCTCCTATTCATCACCCACCTCCCAGCTGCTCCCCGCGGACCAACACCTCCTCCTCATCCTCTTCGTCCGCCCCCATCTTCAAACCTCGGGAGCAGCTGATGCTGAGAGCCAACAGCCTGAAGAAAGCCATCCGACAGATCATCGAGCACACGGAAAAAGGTGAGCGGGCCGTGTGTGTCCTCACAGAGAGATGACTGATGACTGATGTGATGACTGATGACTGATGTGATGACTGATGTGATGACTGATGTGATGACTGATGTGATGACCGATGTGATGACTGATGTGATGACTGATGACTGATGTGATGACTGATGTGATGACTGATGTGATGACTGATGACTGATGTGATGACCGATGTGATGACTGATGTGATGACCGATGTGATGACCGATGTGATGACCGATGTGATGACCGATGTGATGACCGATGTGATGACTGATGTGATGACTGATGACTGATGTGATGACTGATGAGATGACTGATGTGATGACTGATGTGATGACCGATGTGATGACTGATGTGATGACTGATGTGATGACCAATGTGATGACTGATGTGATGACTGATGTGATGACTGATGAGATGACCGATGTGATGACCGATGTGATGACCGCTGTGATGACCGATGTGATGACTGATGTGATGACCGATGTGATGACTGATGACCGATGTGATGACTGATGATTGATGACTGATGTGATGACTGATGTGATGACTGATGACCGATGTGATGACTGATGTGATGACCGATGTGATGACCGATGTGATGACCGATGTGATGACTGATGAGATGACCGATGTGATGACTGATGTGATGACTGATGACTGATGTGATGACTGATGAGATGACTGATGTGATGACTGATGTGATGACCGATGTGATGACTGATGTGATGACTGATGTGATGACCAATGTGATGACTGATGTGATGACTGATGTGATGACTGATGAGATGACCGATGTGATGACCGATGTGATGACCGCTGTGATGACCGATGTGATGACCGATGTGATGACTGATGTGATGACCGATGTGATGACCGATGTGATGACTGATGTGATGACCGATGTGATGACTGATGACCGATGTGATGACTGATGATTGATGACTGATGTGATGACTGATGTGATGACTGATGACCGATGTGATGACTGATGTGATGACTGATGTGATGACTGATGTGATGACCAATGTGATGACTGATGTGATGACTGATGTGATGACTGATGTGATGACCGATGTGATGACCGATGTGATGACTGATGTGATGACTGATGTGATGACCGATGTGATGACCGATGTGATGACCGATGTGATGACCGATGTGATGACCGATGTGATGACTGATGTGATGACCGCTGTGATGACTGATGACTGATGTGATGACTGATGACCGATGTGATGACCGATGTGATGACTGATGACTGATGTGATGACTGATGACCGATGTGATGACCGATGTGATGACTGATGAGATGATGTGTTTCCAGCTGTGGACGAGCAGAACGCTCAGACCACACAGCAGCAGGTCTTCTCTCTGGGCCAGTCGGAGGAGGAGGAGGGTCTGGTGGAGGATGAAGAGGAGGAAGAGGTGGAGGAGGATAAGATGTCGCTGCAGTCGTCCTACAGCGCCAAACACCGCAACACACGCAGAGGTCAGTCAACAAAATCATAAAGTGACGTACGAAGTCATAAATTAACGTACAAAATCATAAAGTAACGTACAAAATCATAAAGTAACATACAAAGTCATAAAGTAACGTACAAAATTATGAAGTAACGTACAAAATCATAAAGTAACGTACGAAGTCATACAGTAACGTACAAAGTCATAAAGTAACATACAAAGTCATAAAATAACGTACGAAGTCATAAAGTAACGTACAAAGTCATAAAGTAACGTACAAAGTCATACAGTAACGTACAAAATCATAAAGTAACGTACAAAGTCATAAAGTAATGTACAAAATCATAAAGTAACGTACAAAATCATAAAGTAACGTATCACAGAAGGCTCAGTGTGTTCATGTTTATTATCTTTGTGTCTCTCTGAGCTTGTGTTAATATAATATAATATACAGTAAGGTATTCACTGTGTGTGTGTGT
>NC_084974.1:33020510-33033010 GCF_963691925.1 Scomber scombrus | reverse complement strand
GGACGGTGAAGATCACCATCCTGGGGGACGAGGGAGTCCCGGTGCAGGTGGACGGCGAGGCCTGGATCCAGCCTCCAGGTTACATCAAGATCATCCACAAGAACCGGACCCAGACTCTGACCAGGGACCGGGTGAGCCGCTCGGCATGCTGGGAGCTCAGGAGTAGTAGACCGCTGATGGACAATAAGATGTTAAAAGTGTGTGTGTGTGTTTCAGGCGTTTGAGAGCACCCTGAAGTCCTGGGAGGACAAACAGAAGTGTGAGTTCCCCCGGACGCCCCCCCCCTCAGCCCCCTCAGCCCCCCCTCTCCTCCCAGCCAGAGATCCTCTCTGAGGAAGAGGCGTCGCTCGTCAGAGAGTTCGGTCAGGCAGCAGGAGCTCTGATACACAGGTAAGCTAACACTCACACGGGGGGCAGAGGGTTCACTCAGGGACTCATTTCACTTTTCACATTTTTAAAGTTTTTTTTATTTCCCCAAAAGTTTAAAAAACAACTGAAACATCTTCGGTTGATAAAGATATATATTAAATGTTGGTAACTTTAGTTTAAAGCTCTGTTCATGTTCATTTAAAGCTGGTGATAAGTGATCATTATATTAGGATGTTCATTTGCAAACATTTGTAATAAATTAGACTCTTAAATATTTGTTACGTATATTATAACTTAGTTTGTGTTATTATTAGCATATTACATGAAACTACGACTCAACCAACCTTTTTGCTGTTTTTTTATTATCATTTGTACCAAGTTGAAAGAACTTTTGTGTAAAATTAAAAAAAATAAATAAACTGAGCTCATATTAATAAAGTGTCAGAGTAACGTACGAAGTCATAAAGTAACGTACGAAGTCATAAAATAACGTACGAAGTCATAAAGTAACGTATAAAAATCATAAACTGACATACAAAGTCATAAAGTAACGTACAAAAATCATAAACTGACGTACGAAGTCAGAGTAACGTACGAAGTCATAAAGTAACATACGAAGTCATACAGTAACGTACAAAGTTATAAAATAACGTACGAAGTCAGAGTAACGTACAAAATCATAAAGTACTAATAAACTGATCTGATGTTAATAAAGTGCCTGGTTGTGTTTCAGTATCCGTGAGGTGGCTCAGTCTCATCACAGTATGGAGCAGGAACTCGCTCACGCTGTCAACGCCAGCTCTAAGGCCATGGACGTCGTCTACGCCAACTCCAACAGCTCCGGGGTACCAGACCCATGTCTCTCTGTCTCTGTCTCTATTGTCCCTGTCCTGTTGGTGTAATGCTGGATTCAGCTCCTCTCAGACAGTGTCTCTGTGTCTCTGTCTGTCTCTATTGGCTCGCTTCCACTGTACAGTTCTAGCTCTACTCGGCTCGGTTCGGTACCAGGAACCTTTCCCATTACTATAGGACGTAACATCCGTGACGTCACCCATTGGTTTGTGGACTGCTGCTCGGAAGCCAATAGTATCGGATCTGAGCAGCGCCATCTTGAAAATTTCAGGTGCATGCTGGGAACAATAAAAACAGGGATTCTACTTATATGGGCATCAGGAGGAGCATGAGGCGCCCTCCTGAACCTGTGAACCAATCAACCTGTCAATCACGACGTAGCCACGCCCTAATGCATACCCTGCTTTATCGTCACATATAAAATCAGGGAGGCCAAAATGTCCCAAATGAACATCATACTGCATTGAAGAAGGCTTTAAACTAGCGATTGAGACCATAAACACATTTTGAAAACGTTTACTGAGGTTAAAATCAAGTGAGAAGTTGTTGAATTCTCCATTGACTTGTATAGAGACGGAAGTCCTTTTGACACCAAAACGGTCGCCCCCTGGTGGCCTTTTGATAGAATGCAGTTTTAAGTTACTTCCGTTGGCATCATTTCAGAGGACCAGAAAGGAAGGGAGTAAGAAGGAAGGAAGGGAGGCCTCCGAGCAGCAGTCCACAAACCAATGGGTGACGTCACAGATGTTATGTCCATTTCTTATATACAGTCTATGATGGAAACGCAAAAAACCGGAGTAGAGTCGAGTGGTGCTAGAACTGTATAGTGGAAAAGCTCCATATTGTCCCTGTGCTGTGGTGTAGTGGGTTCAGCCTCTCAGACTGTGTCTCTGTGTCTCTGCAGGCTCTGAGCTGCAGCGTCGTCCTCCACATGGTCAGCAATGTGAAAGCTTTACTGAGTGAGACGCAGCTGCTGCTGGCGGGAAAGATGTCCATGGTAACTGTCCTCTCTGTCCTCTGTGTGTCATTAAAATCATCATCACAGTGTTAAAACATCTTTTATAATATCAGTAAATATCACGATCAGAGTAAATGTTTAAAGTACTGAACTGATTGTGTGTGTGTGTGTTTCTGTGTGTGTCTGTGTGTGTGTCTGTGCCTGTGTGTGTGTGTGTGTCTGTGCCTGTGTGTGTGTGTGTGTGTCTGTGCCTGTGTGTGTGTGTGTGTGTGTGTGTGTGTGTGTGTATGTGTGTGTGTGTGTGTGTGTGTGTCTCTCTGTGTGTGTGTGTGTATCTGTGCCTCTGTGTGTGTGTGTGTGTGTGTGTGTGTGTGTGTGTGTGTGTGTGTGTGTGTGTGTGTGTAGCAGCGTGTGTGTGTGTGTGTGTGTGTGTGTGTGTGTGTGTGTGTGTGAGAGAGAGATTTTGGACTTGCACAGCTAATTAAAGATATTGTTGGAAACAGCATTTCCCCTGATAATAATGGTGAAAATATGTTACTGTTAAACACTGTGAATTTAACAGTAACATATTTTCACCATTATTATCAGGGGAAATGCTGTTTCCAACAATATCTTTAATTAGCTGGTACTGTAGTACTGTGGTACTGTAGTACTGTGGTACTGTGGTACTGTAGTACTGTAGTATAATACTGTATTACTGTAGTACTGTGGTACTTTAGTATTGTAGTACTGTGGTACTGTAGTATTGTAGTACTGTGGTACTGTAGTATTGTAGTACTGTAATATTGTAGTGTTGTATTACTGTATTACTGTTGTACTGTATTACTGTGGTATTGTAGTATAATATTGTAGTACTGGAGTATTGTATTGTAGTATTGTAGAACTGTAGTATTGCAGTACTGTAGTACTGTATTACTGTAGTATTGTATTACTGTAGTATTGTAGTACTGTAGTACTCATTCATGTCTTCATGTCTTCAGGGTCCTCTGACAGACTTTTCGAAGCGCAGTCGGAGCGGAAAGTTTCGTCTCGTCCCGAAGTTCAAGAAAGACAAAAATAACAAGAACAAGGAGACGTGTGCAACGCTGTCTCTGCCCGGTAACTGTCCACCTCACCGCCCGTCCTGATTGGTTAAAGAGACAGTGACGCTGATTGGTTAAAGGGACAGTAACACTGATTGGTTAAAGGGACAGTGACACTGTTTGGTTAAAGGGACAGTGACACTGATTGGTTAAAGGGACAGTGACACTGATTGGTTAAATACACAGTGACACTGATTGGCTGGGAGCAGCAGGTGGAGTTTGATGAATAAAGACAATAATTTAACGTTGAGCTTAGAGAACATTATTTATTAATAATTACACGCTGTCTGTATTTTCTCTGTTCTGGGTGTTTCCTGTTTTTTTGAATCACTTCCTGTCTTTCTCAACCACTTCCTGTCGGTCCAAATCACTTCTGATTGGTGTGAACCACTTCCTGTGGGTGTGAACCACTTCCTGTGGGTCTCAGTTCACCAGTGGGGGACGGAGGAGGTGGGGGCATGGCTGGACTTTCTGTGTCTCACTGAGTATAAGGACATCTTTATTGGACATGACGTCCGCGGCGCCGAGCTGATCCACCTGGAGAGAAGGGACCTGAAGGTACCGCCGGCTAGCTGCTAACTGCTAACTCACACTGCTACCTGATTGGTGGGCTGCATGGTGGACTAACTGCATGATGGGTAGATGATGATGATGATGATGGAAGAGAAGAGAGACGTTTGTTCTGTTCTGTACTAATGTGTGTGTGTGTGTCTCTGTGTGTGTGCGTGTGTCTCTGTGTGTGTGTGTGTGTGTCTCTGTCTCTGTGTGTGTGTGTGTGTGTCTGTCTGTCTCTCTGTGTGTGTGTGTGTAGGACCTGGGAGTAACGAAGGTGGGTCATATGAAGAGGATCCTTCAGGGGATCAGAGAGCTCAACAGGAACAGCAGCGCCAGCGAAGCCTGAAAACTGCAACTAGGTGATCATCACTGTTTATTATTGTTAATAAATATATTATTGATAAAGTTACATATTGAACCTGCTGTTAGAATCTAACTCCTCCTCCTCGTTGTTCTGTCGCTTAGCAACCGTTGCCTGCTCTCCTCCTACCTCTGCTGCTACCGACGACCTCAGCCACCCGACCTGACCTCTGACCTCCCGACCCAGAACCAGAACCGGCCGGTCTGTGACATCACACCTGAACCTCCTCACAGTGACACAGAGAACCAATCACACGATCCACCAGTGCCTTGTCATGCCACCCACTGACCAATCAGCATTCAGGAGGCGGAGCCAAACTGTTATCTACCTATCGCAGAGCAAGACGACGGAGTGCGTCGGCTGGTCCGGTCGTCACCGTGGAAACGGATGACTTCCTGTACACTGTAAAATAAATGTTCGTACAGAAGCTGATTTTACTGATTTTAAGTCTTTTTCTACGAACTTCACTTTCTGCTGCGTTAGCACGAGAAGCTAACGGACTGAGATGAACACACATCATCAGGAGTCACAGTTACAAGCAGCGTCTTCAGCTGCAAGGATCATACGTCACATTTAACTTGACTGATGAAGGTTAGCGGTTTGTTTGAGCTCAGTTTAAAGTTTTTATTTATTTAAAATGACTCTGCCAAAATTCTGATAATTGATTAATTGCCAAAAGGTCAAAAACGTCTGCTTTCATCTTCTCACATGTTGCACAAAACCAGTCAATGTAAAACAGGCCAGCGCGCTCTGAGTCATGATAAAAGCCATATTTCAAACATTTTAATACTTAAAAAATACCTAAAAAAGTTAAACTCCGATACTCTGATTAAACAATGAAAGACTCAGAAGTTAAGATGAATTGAGATGGACCATCGGACACGGAGCTCCTGGTTTAGAGAGTCCAGAAAGCAGACATGTTGGATGCAGCAGCTCAGAGAGGACGACTGAAGGACTTCCAGAGTTTTGTACTAAAACACATATTTATTTCTATATAAGTGGATGTTTAGAGTTCGGCGGGAACAGGAAGTGAGGAACGTGACGAGGGGACGTCGGGACAGACGCTCCTGAAGCGATCAGCTGGTGTGACGGAAACTCTGCAGCGACAATCTGAAGCTCTGACTGACTGTCTTCTGTGTGTGTGTGTGTTTGTGTGTGTGTGTGTGTCGCAGAGCAGAACACACACACACACACACACAAACGTTTACTTTACAAACACGCGGTTTTATTGACAGTCGAGGGTCCAAAAAACTCTTGAAGGGACCAAAACGATGATTTCTGATATTTTTTGAGACTCAAGATGCAACGTTCAGTTACATCACAGTGAAATTTCTATTTTTTTGTGTCAAATTACATAAAGTTAAAAAAACTTTTAGACAAGTCGTCTGGTGGACTGATGACATCATCTTATATCAAACAGCCTTAATTCTCTGAAACAGTAAAAAAAAAAAAAAACTCAGTTTGAGGATTTTGTGTTTTGTTTTTTTTCCTTTTGTTGAATCTTGTTCTGAAACGTTCTGCGGGCATTTCTTCTTGTTTTTTGATAACCGATCGACTAATTGATCTGATATCTTCATGGAAAAAGTGACAGATACATTTATTTAACATCCTCAATTTGATGTTTTGGTTTTGACAGAAAGCATCAAAGGTTGGAAACTGTGAACAGGTGAAAGCAGCGTCGCCCAGCTGATTGAACGTCTTGTGATTAATTTAGTTTGTAGATGAGCTGAAACCACGGTAACCAGACTCAGTTAATAGATGGAAATAGTTGTGTTGAAGTTTAGAAAAGTTAGAAAAATGTTTTATGATGTTTCTGTCTCAGCTGTCGGTCTTTATGTCCACAAACAGGAAATTCACAGATGGACTTTGGTTGATTTTTTTAAAGAAACCAAATCTTAACGAGCGATGCCTTAAAAAAAAAACCCAGACGATCACATATCCGTCAGTCTGTAAATATGTTGACGCTGCCTTCAGTGTTGGGTTAACCGTGAGCCGAGACTCCGAATGATTCCTAACGAGTGACAGAAACATATCAAAGCAGCCGGTTTTTAGTCTGCATCAGTGTTCAAACTCAGATGGATGTTGTGTTGTCGCCTGTGGTGCATTCAGGGTCCCAGTCAGTCGTCAACATTCACATCATCACAGTCTTTTAAAGTTGAGCTCGGTGTGACGTCACCGCCTGTTGCTTTCCATCGCTGCAGATCGATCTCCACATTTTTATCACGTCAGCAGATATTTGCCGTTTTTTGTTTTGTGTTAAATATTCAACGAAGCAGAGCGGCAGTTTTCTTTTCTAATGAGTACAAGAACATGTGGATTCAGAGTCCTTAAAGTCCGCACAGATTATATATCATAAGTCATTCATGCAGTTGTCTTGGTCCATATGATGTGAGCACAACATGTGGAACTGAATCTGGATCCAGATCTTTACTTTGTTCACCTTTTATTATCTTGAACCAGATCATACAGACAATGTATTGCGTCATCAGCTGCTTGCTCACACATGATGCATTTCTGGTGCGCAGGTTCTTTGGTTCATTTGACCCACGTTAAGTTTAATATCTTATGTTTTTAAAGTCATCTTGCTCACATACGATCAGTCGACAAACTGCTCACCAGTTATTCATCTGTATCATAAAAGTTATTACCGATGTTTTCTTCTCCAGCTAAGATAGATTATCTTAAAAGACATCAAGATAATAACTTTTACACTGATGTTATGATAGTGTTGGACAAGTTATCTCACTCACAGAAGTGAAGAAGAACTTGATATCCTCGAGTCACAAGTTCTTATGTTGGCACAGATGATATCCAGAGATCCAGATCTTTAGCTCACATGAAGTGAAGTTGTGCAGAAGTTATCGTGCTTGCAGGAGAACAAGATGTGGAGCAACATTATTAAATATCTTCAGGACTAAAGCAGCTCTGTTACAAGCTAATATTTCAGTTCCTAATGGCCTTGTTCTTACAGGTCCAATTGCAGCATTTTGTGATTTAGATAGTGACCGTGCAGTTATGTGACTGTTTGCTAGCTGATGGTTTTTAAGGTAACTGTGAGGAAGCCTTTCTGTGGCGGACCGCCCTCTCTTATTGGCTGATGTCAGAACAGGAACGCCCCCTCACTGTACCTGATGCTCCTGTGTTCAGCCAATCAGATCAGTGGGTTGTACCTCACGTCACAGGGACACTGCAGTCACACATTTACACTTTCTGACCAACAACAAACGTTTTCGGGGGAAGCACGTTGGAGACAGAGTGCCTTGTTTGAGGTTCATGTCCTGCTGTTTGTCCACGTTTAAACATCCAGAAACTGTTTTCATGAAGTCGTCGTCTCTGATCCATCCTGTGTATTTATTGGATAATTTATGCATTAATACTGATACTGTACGCTGTCATACCTCTGTTTGTACATACGCCCCCTGCAGGGCTGTCAGTGTAAATACATGTTGTTCTGTACAGAGATACAACTAAACGTCCTGTCAGAAATAAAGTTGATGTCTCGACTGTCAAAACACTCGTTCAACTCTTCCTCTTCTTTTTCAACACAGCACACAGTCTGAAACTACCAGTAGGGGAGAACGGGGTTGGTAGTCACACTTTTTACTTCCCTTTGAATTCCTCATGAACCATAAACTGAATAAATTCCCTTTTAATTTATAATGAAAGCCTTAAGTGTCAGGTAGGAATAGAGAGGTCTGACTCTCCTTCAGCTGATTCTGTTCAAAAGAAATGAACCGTCAAATATGTCTTTTGCACTTGTGACAACCAACCACACGATGAGGATGGTTGTCACACACTATGGGGTTGGTAGTAAGACACCATGGAGGTTGGTTGTAAGACACCATGGAGGTTGGTTGTAAGACACCATGGAGGTTGGTAGTAAGACACCATGGAGGTTGGTAGTAAGACACCATGGAGGTTGGTTGTAAGACACCATGGAGGTTGGCAGTAAGACACCATGGAGGTTGGCAGTAAGACACCATGGAGGTTGGTTGTAAGACACCATGGAGGTTGGTTGTAAGACACCATGGAGGTTGGTAGTAAGACACCATGGAGGTTGGTTGTAAGACACCATGGAGGTTGGTAGTAAGACATCATGGAGGTTGGTAGTAAGACACCATGGAGGTTGGTTGTAAGACATCATGGAGGTTGGTAGTAAGACATCATGGAGGTTGGTTGTAAGACACCATGGAGGTTGGTAGTAAGACACCATGGAGGTTGGCAGTAAGACATCATGGAGGTTGGTAGTAAGACATCATGGAGGTTGGTAGTAAGACATCATGGAGGTTGGTTGTAAGACACCATGGAGGTTGGTAGTAAGACACCATGGAGGTTGGCAGTAAGACATCATGGAGGTTGGTTGTCCCTGTGTTATTTTAATGGGGAAAAATACAAAAAGTATAGTCTTGAAAAAATATTTAAAATGTTTAGTTTAATTGAAATACAACAACCTAATACATCTCCTGCACCAAGAGAACATAAACAGGAAAAATCATTCCGCTAAGTGCCTTTTTTGTCCTCATATGACAATATTGTTAATTTTCACCTCTCTGACTGCTCTGAGCTTCACATCTGGAGGAGTCTGACCCTTGTTTGTCTTCCTGATAAAGTTCCTGCTCATTTTGTTATCTTAAAAGAAAGAAAGAACTAGATATATCACACTATATATGTATAAATACCAACATGTGACAACCAAACCCAACTGGGATTTTTTGCTACCAGCAAAGCAAACAACCTTCCTTCCTTCCATCTGTCCTTCCTTTCCTTCTTCCCTTCCTTCTTTCCTTCCTCCCTCCTTCTCTCTTTCGTTCCTTCCTCTCTCTTTCCTCCCTCCCTCCTTCCTTGTTTCCTCCCTCCCTCCTACCTTCCTTTCTTCCTTGTGTCCTCCCTCCCTCCTTCTCTCTTTCGTTCCTTCCTCTCTCTTTCCTCCCTCCCTCCTTCCTTGTTTCCTCCCTCCCTCCTACCTTCCTTTCTTCCTTCTTTCCTCCCACCCTCCTTCCTTCCTTTCCTTCCTCCCTTCCTTCTTTCCTTCCTGCCTCCTTCTCTCTTTCGTTCCTTCCTCTCTCTTTCCTCCCTCCCTCCTTCCTTGTTTCCTCCCTCCTACCTTCCTTTCTTCCTTCTTTCCTCCCACCCTCCTTCCTTCCTTTCCTTCCTCCCTTCCTTCTTTCCTTCCTCCCTCCTTCTCTCTATGTTCCTTCCTCTCTCTTTCCTCCCTCCCTCCTTCCTTGTTTCCTCCCTCCCTCCTACCTTCCTTTCTTCCTTGTTTCCTCCCTCCCTCCTTCTCTCTTTCGTTCCTTCCTCTCTCTTTCTCCCTCCCTCCTTCCTTGTTTCCTCCCTCCCTCCTACCTTCCTTTCTTCCTTCTTTCCTCCCACCCTCCTTCCTTCCTTTCCTTCCTCCCTTCCTTCTTTCCTTCCTCCCTCCTTCTCTCTTTCGTTCCTTCCTCTCTCTTTCCTCCCTCCCTCCTTCCTTGTTTCCTCCCTCCTACCTTCCTTTCTTCCTTCTTTCCTCCCACCCTCCTTCCTTCCTTTCCTTCCTCCCTTCCTTCTTTCCTTCCTCCCTCCTTCTCTCTTTCGTTCCTTCCTCTCTCTTTCCTCCCTCCCTCCTTCCTTGTTTCCTCCCTCCCTCCTACCTTCCTTTCTTCCTTCTTTCCTCCCACCCTCCTTCCTTCCTTTCCTTCCTCCCTCCTCTCTTTCGTTCCTTCCTTGTTTCCTCCCTCCCTCCCTCCTTCCTTTTTTCCTCCCTCCCTCCCTCCTACCTTCCTTTCTTCCTTCTTTCCTCTCACCCTCCTTCCTTCCTTTCCTTCGTTCTTTCCTTTCCTTCCTTCCTTCCTCCCTCCTTTCCTTCCTTCTTCTTCCCTTCCTTCCTCCTTTCCTTCCAACAATGTTTTGACGTAGCTAAGAAACAAACCTCCCTAACTATCGCTCTCTCTTCATACTTTTTAATGGTAATAATTGTTTTATTATAAACTCATTGTGTAAAAGAAGACAAACGCTGAAGAGTTGGATATTTACATTTACATACGTTTAGTATTTACAAACACTGAACGTCCTCTCACCTCAATGTCAAGCAGTTTACTCCAGAAATGATCTGAAGTAACATCTCACTTAAATTCTGAAACGTTCAGTACCAAAACTTTTTAACAACAGCGCCCTCTAAGGCCCGAGATCTGATGAATGTGATAACCAACCCCGTTCTCCCCTATAGATAAACTTAGAGCTAAAACAACAAATACCCAACATTAACTGCTAAAACCCCCCCCCCCCCCCCCTAAAAGATCTCCTTCAAATGTGCTTTCAGTGTAAAGTAATCGAGGACTAAATCCACAGTGTTTCCACACAGTCATTTAAAAGTAGATCTAGCTTCTATTCAGCTTCAGCAGTCTGAGTTAGTCATATCAAGTGATATCTGACACATTTACAGTCTTTTCAGTAACCAATTTGAACGGTGTAGAAAACATACTCTACAACCACATATTTGCACATTAGATAAATTCTGTGGAAAGAATTGCAGTTTTCAAGATGAGGCTTATTCCAAATTATGGATCTACGTATCATTCCAAGGTAAATTGAAAAGACATTATCAAGACACAAACACAAGCACAAGAAATTTCAGAAATGGTCTCAATTATTTAATACACAAGGAGCACCTTGGTTAGAGCACATGCCATGTAATCACAGCGTCCCTGGTTCAAATCCAGCCAGGGACCAATGCTGCAGGTCATTCCCCTCTCTCTCTTCTCTCCCTGTTTCCTGTCAGCCTTTTTGCCAAATTACTATCTAAATAAAAGCAAAAAAAAACAACTAAAATAAATCTTTAAAAAAAAAAAGTAATACACAATTATACATGGTATAAAGATCTGACTATTAATACAAACTGGATTAACACATTAACCCTTTGTAGGTCACACCAAGAAAGTGCTATTTAAAAAAAAAAAAAATTTGACAATATAAAACATGGATTTATTTCTCTCATTGAGCCTCAATGTGATGACAGACCATGGCTCCGAAGATTTGGCCAAGCGAACGTCAGCGGCTTGTGGTCAACGAAAGTCGGAGACGGATGCAGCAGTAGAGTAGCGTTGGCCAGCGCGGTTTTGGAAGCATCAAAAGCGTCAGACATCCCTGGGGACCAATCCAACTCATCCGTCGGCCTCCTACCCTGCAAGGCGTCGTACAAGGGCCGCATGGGTGAGGAACTTATGCCCAGGAACTCCTATAGGGACTTCACGGTTCAGGGGCATGGGAAACTGGGGACGGGGACCACCTTGGCAGGGAGGGGGGCGGCCCCCTGCGGGAGGATGTGGTGGCCGAGGAAGGTGATGGACGACCGGCCAAACTCGCACTTGGCCGGGTTGATGATGAGACCGTGCTCGCTGAGCCGCCCGAACATCTGCCGGAGATGCGTCAGGTGGTCTTCTGCGGACGCGAGAATGTCGTCCAAGAAAACAAACAAGAACGACATGTCTCGCAGCACAGAGTCCATGAGGCGCTGAAACGTCTACGCTGCACCATTGAGGCTGAAAGGCATCCGCAGGAATTCTAAAAGGCCAAAGGGTGTGATGACCACTGTCTTGGGGACATCCTGTGGGTGGAAGGGCACCTGGTGGTAACAACGCACCAGGTCACCTTCGAAAAGATGATGGCGCAAGCTACGTGGGCGGAGAAGTCCTGTATGTGCGGCCCTAGGTACCAGTCTGGGGGGGTGGCATTGTTCAGGCGCTGGAAATCACCACAGGAGCGCCAACCGCCATCAGCTGTGGTCACCATGTGAAGGGGGGAGGCCCAAAGACCGTTGGAGGAGCACACAATGCTGAGGTGCTCCATGGTGGTGAACTCCTCCCTTGCGGTCACGAGCTTGGCAGAGTCGAGGCGCTGGGCTCGTTCGTTGACTGGGGAGCCGACCGTGGTGATGTAGTGCTCCACGCCATGCTTATCCACCACCGATGAAAACGTGGGCGTGGTGAGGTCAGGGAACAAGGCGAGCAGGCGTTGATACGGGTCAAGCGTGTTCGACAGACAAAGTGCCCCCACCCCTCCCAGCGTGAAGGGGTACAGAGCAAAAGAGAGGGCATCGATCAGGCGGCAGTTTGTAACATCCACCAACAGCCTGTAAGCGCAGAGGAAATCCGCCCCGAGGAGCGACGTAGACACGGAGGCCATGACGAAGTCCCAGCCAAAACGATCGATAGATAAATAAATAATACATAAATAAATGTATAAATAAATAATTTATTGTTAGAGAGAGAGAGGGAGAGAGAGAGAGGGAGAGATAGAGAGAGAGAGAGAGAAAGAGAGAGAGAGAGAGAGAGAGAGAGAGAGGGAG
>NC_084974.1:32980510-33015510 GCF_963691925.1 Scomber scombrus | reverse complement strand
CACACATACACATACACAGACACACACACACACACACACACACACACACAGAAAAACAAACACAAACACATGTATGCACACAGACACACACACACACACACACAGAGACACACAGAGAAACACACACACAGACGCAAACACACACAGACGGACACTCACACACACACCTACACAGACACACACACACAGACACTCACTCACACACACACACACACAGAGACACAAACAGACACACACACACACACACACGCACACACAGACACATACACACACGCACACACGCACATACACACACAGGCACACACACACATACACATACACACGTATGCACACAAACACAGATACACACACACAGACACACGCACACACACACACACACAGACACACACACAGAGATGCAAACACACATAGACGCACACTCACACACACACACAAACAAACACACACACACTCAAACACACACACACATACACACATATAGACACAGACAAACACACAAGGACACACACACACAAACAAACACACAGACACACCTACACACACCTCTACACACTTAGACAGAGACACACGCACACAAACACACACAGACGCACACCTACACAAACACCTAAACACACGTATGCACAAACACACACAGACACACTCACACACAGACACACACTCCGTCTTTCACACACACACAGACACAAAGACACACACACAGAGATGCACACAGACACAAAGACGCACACATAGACGCACACAATCTGGTATTTGTCAGTTGTGGGGTCCACCAGTTATTTGGTCACTAGTGAGGACCACCCTTTCCAGCGGTCAGACAGTACTGGTTTTCATCACTAACGGGGGCCACTTTCACACAATCCCTGTTTTCATCACGTGCGCACACACATACACAGAAATACAAACATACAAACATACACGCACAAAAGCACACACACATCGACACACAGACATAAACACACACACAGAGACACACATGTGCACACACAGACTCACACACACACACACACACATATACACATTGACACACACCTCTACACACTCACACAGAGGCACACGCACACACACACACACACACACACAGACACACACACAAGCAGACACACAAACACACGTGCACACATACACACACACACGTGCACACACACACAGGTACACACACAGACACACTCACACACAGACATACACACACAGACACACACAGAAAAACACACACACACACAGACACACACGTACACACACACACAGACACAACAATCTCAGCGTTCTCTGTGAGGACCAGCATTTCTACTATAGCTGGAATGGTGCAAAAAAAACAGTCCTGTCACTAGATGGGAGGCGAGAGTCAGAATGTCACTTCAAATGTCAAAAAACGCAAAGTTAAAAAAAAATTTAATTTATATAGTTGTGAGGACCGACCCCTGTTGCTAGGTATATTTTTTATTTGTGTTCTTTTGAGTTAAATAATTTTTTTATTTATATAGTTGTGAGGACCGACCCATGATACTGGGTAAAATTTGGTGTGTGTTCTTTTGGAGTGCTTTATAGAACACCAACTCAGCATTTTACAGTGTTGTTGATGAAGTGATTCAGGTCAGAGCAAACCGACCACACGTTTGAAAACACAATGAGTTTAGATGTCTAGCAGACTGTCTCTGTCCTCCAAGACAGAACCAACACTTTAATCTGAGTTGTTTTTTATCTCAGTTTTCTGGTTAATGAACATTTAAAGGTAAAACAAATGTAAAAGTCAGATTGTGGTCCACATATGTAGTTTGTGGTAAACTGGTCACATGACTCCTGAGTGAGTTCATTAATCTGTGTGTTTTTCACTGAGATGAACTGTGTTTGTTCAGTTCACAGCTCTGCACCAATATAAATATGAATGTTCTGATTTTCTCTCCAGGACTCCAGGCTGAAGATAAACACCAATCAACAGGTAAAAACTGAGAATATATCTCATCTGGTCTGAGAACTGAGGACGATACTCTCACCTCCATCAGCTGAAGACAATCAATCCACTTTGATTTATGACCAAATATCCTTCAACCTACTAACTAATAGCATATGCTAATGTTAGCATTAAAAGGTGAAATCCAGATATTAGACACAGTTTTATGTCACAGTTCACTGTAGAGTTGAACACCACTAAGTTTCTATATCGATAAAATGCAACGCATGGCACTGTGGAACTGTTTGCAGAAACTGTGCCATGAACGCCTCTTTTTTTGTTCCATTGTGGACATTTGAGGGTTCGACATATTGGATCAATTTACACACACTGAATTTCAACACTCAGATAAAATGTAGGAGGGTAAATTTAATGCACTTAGTAATAAAAGAGGCAGTGATTTCTTTCCATTTAGCTAACGTATCTCCTCAGCTATCCCAAAGAAAGGATGTGAGAGACGGAGGAATATGTGTTCATATTATAAGTCAGAAATGATTCAGTAACATTTTCAACTAGCGATGAGCAATATGGAAAAATATCTTTCACTATTTTTTAAGGCAGGATCACGATTTACGATCTCATCACTATTCTATTCATGTTTTATTTTAAGCATAATTTTCAAATTACTGAACAGCATTCAAGACTCAACAATTAAAAAGCTTTGTCATAATTAATTTGTTTTAATAAAAACATACACTCACTAAAGACATAAGATTACATAAAAACTCAAACAATCCATAAATAAATAAGAGCAGGTGCAAAGCAGCATTAAACAGTAGGGACAGTCTATTTAACCTTGTTTAAAATGAATGTTACAGTGAGAAACCAAACTCACAGCTGAGAAGCAAACAGCTGATGTGTAGAAGTGTTACTGTGTTGTTTCGGATAACAAGCAGGACGTGCACGATTAAAAAAAAGAAGAGCTGCAGCTTTGATTTCTGTTCTAATGAAACTCACTTTATTCTTTTACTGATGACTGTCTTGTTTCTGTTCTAATGAAACTCACTTTATTCTTTTACTGATGGTTGATAAGCTTACAAACCCCCCTAAACACATAGCTCCAGAACTCCTTTCCACAGATAAATGCAATGAATTTGCTTGCTTTTTCAGTGAAAAAATCATGTCCATAAGGTTAAATATCAACACAAATCAACAAAACAATAAAAGGACGCAATCCCTAAGACCTCCCAGGAATAACTCAACTGTGATGTCAGAATTTAAAACAGGTGACCAAAAAACCATAGAGGAAACAGTTCAGCATCTAAAACCATCAACATGCTGTCTTGACACAATGCCATCAGACTTTTTAAAAACTATTGTGAACTCTGTCCAAACAGATTTGCGACAAATAATAAATAGCTCACTTCAATCAGGCACGTCTCCTAAACCCCTAAAAGTAGCTGCCATTAAGCCACTCTTAAAAAAGAGAACGCTGGATGCTTCCATGTTAACCAACTACAGACCTATCTCAAATCTTCCTTTTATAGCCAAGATCATTGAGAAAGTGGTTTTTAATCAACTCAGCAATTTCTTGAACTCCAGTGGCCTTTTTGACAAATTTCAATCAGGCTTCCGACCTCACCACAGTACAGAAACAGCTCTTATTAGAGTGTTAAATGACATAAGGTTAAACACTGACTCAGGCAAGGTGTCAGTTCTGGTCCTGTTGGATCTCAGTGCTCCGTTTGACACTGTGGATCACAGTATACTGTTGAACAGGTTGGAAACTTGGGCAAGACTCAGCGGAACAGTCCTGGAATGGTTCAGGTCCTACTTGGAGGAGCGGAGTTATTTTGTGACCATTGGAAGTTATGAATCTGATCGAGTGGCTATGACATGTGGAGTTCCTCAGGGGTCAGTTCTTGGACCCCTTCTTTTCAGTCTATATATGCTGCCTTTGGGTCAAATTCTGCAGAACTCTAATGTAGACTATCACAGTTATGCAGATCACATGCAGATATACCTAGCACTGTCCCCGGATGACTACAGTCCAATACAGTCATTGTGTCACTGTTTAGAGCAAGTAACAAATTGGATGAACCAAAATTTCCTTCAATTAAATCAGGACAAAACTGAGGTAATTGTTTTTGGCAATAAAGAGAAGAGGATTGCTGTCAGTAAACTTCTCGAGTCACTCTCTCTAAAAACTAGCGACCAAGTCCGAAACCTTGGCGTGCTGATAGACTCAGATCTGAGCTTCAGCAGTCATATCAAATCAATCACGAAAACAGCCTTCTATCAGCTTAAGAACATATCCAGAGTGAAGGGTTTTATGTCTCAAACAGACCAGGAGAAGTTGATTCATGCTTTCATCTCCAGTAGACTCGACTACTGTAACGGTCTTCTGACTCCCACAAAAAAAGCATGAAACAACTGCAGCTCATTCAGAACGCTGCAGCTCGAGTTTTGACCAGAACAAAGAAATCAGGGCACATTACTCCAGTTCTAAAGTCTTTACACTGGCTCCCAGTCAGCTATAGAATAGATTTTAAAGTTCTGCTACTGGTCTACAAATCACTGAATGGTTTAGGTCCAGAATACATGAATGACATGTTAGTAGAATATAAACCCAGTAGAGCTCTGAGATCTACTGACTCAGGTCAGATAGTGGAGCCCAGAGTTCAGACTAAACATGGTGAAGCAGCTTTTAGCTGTTATGCTGCACACAACTGGAACAAACTACCAGCAGAACTGAAATCAGCCCCAACTGTGAATATTTTTAAATCCAGGTTAAAAACACTTCTCTTCTCCTGTGCTTATGATTGAGCTCTTTATTTCAAAGCACTTTACATTTTAATCTTTCATTTGCACTCTATGTCCTTTTAATGATTTTAAAGCAAATCATTATTTAATGCTGCAATCTTATTTTTAATGCTCTATTGTAGTATTTTATTTCTCTCTCTTTCTATGTTTCTGTACTTTGTTTTTATTATTAGTGTGTGCGTGTGTGTGTGTGTGTGTGTGGGGGGGGGGGGGGGGGGGCTATGTATGTGTTTACTATGATTGGGTTTTATTTTTATTTCTAAAATTCCATGTTTTTTTCATTTTTTTCTGTTAAATGTTTGTTTTATGTAAAGCACATTGAGTTGCCACTGTGTATGAAATGCGCTATATAAATGAAACTGCCTTGCCTTACTGATGACTCTCTTGTTTCTGTTCAGAGCCTGTCAGGTTGGTGGGAGGAGCCAGTCGCTGTGCAGGTACACTGGAGGTGGAACAGGGAGAGTGGAGACCAGTCAGATATGACTTTTTCTGGACCCTGAAGGCAGCAGCTGTTGCCTGCAGAGAATTGGACTGTGGCTCTGCTGTATCAATAGGAAGCAGAGATGAGTCCTCAGACAGACCTGTATGGGAGATCAACCATAACTGTCCTCAGTCTGGATCTACACTGAGGGACTGTGCATTATCAGATTCCTCTTCCTCCATCATGGAGCTCACCTGCTCAGGTAAGTCCATCAGTGACATAATCTCTGACAGTAATACTCTCCTTCCTCTGTCACAGTGATAGTTGGTGGTTTCCATTGAACTGAACTGTAAACTTATGAAGGATGACGGCTTCCTAAAGGGTAGAGAAGTTAGCTTGTTCCTGGAGGCTCATTGATTCAAACTGAAACAATCTGTACCTTTAATCAACCTGCTGTGGTTCACTCACACACTCTGCAGTTCTCCTGAGCCAGCTCAGTCACATCCACCTTACAAACAACTACATCACAAATGAATATAGTTGTTGGTCTGTGTCTGAACAAAGAAGCAACAGTTTGCTAACAGGTTAAATATCTTCCAATCATTTCTGTAGGAAACTATTGTGTCTGCAGTGTTGTATGAATGTCTTATTAACATGTTGATGGTCTCAGATGAATCAAACTGCAGCTGTTTTCTGTCTGATCTGAAGGCAGCTGAGGATGTCAATGTGTTTCCTCCTCTGCTCTCTGACTCCTCTGTATTACACATGAATGTAGGAGTTCTCTGTGCTGTGTGATCATCTCTCAGTGATCAACGTTCATTTATCTCAACAAACAAATGAGGAGAAAACAACATTCAGCTTCTCACAGAAGAAGAAGGATTCATCATCTTGTTACACACTGAATGTAGACAATGTTCATCCAGGTGCCAGATGGTTTTATTTGTAGTGAAATACACAACAAAAAGACAGTCTAGCATCAGTACTCTCGTGTTGCTTCTACTGTGACTGTGTCCACTATGACTGGGCTAACTTCCTTCAGCAAAGGATTACAGCGCCAGTCACTAACATAACAAACTAATACAACAACTAATCTGAAAATAATCTGAGCCCCAAAAATGTCCAAGGTGCCACACCTCTCTGTATTTACAGACCTGCTGCTTCAGCCAATCACCTCTCTGTATTTACAGACCTGCTGTTCCTCTACACAGGCTGAACCAGACCTTAGCAATCTAAAACAGATCAGTAGTTACAAACTAGAACTTAAAACTCACAAAAAAAAAGGAAACTCAGTGAAATAAGAGAACACTGCAAAATGTAACTTAAAGTGTATTTTAAAACATTAAAGAAAGGTTGATGAGTCTACATTTTAAACACAGATCATCTTTTTATCCTATTTATCTTTTTTAAACTGTTTTACCTGAAAGGTCAGAGCAAGGGATCACAGATAACCTTGATCTGCAGATCATAGTGTGTTTTTAAATCAATCCATTTCATAGAACAATGAATTACAGCATTTTAACTCAGCACCTATATCTTTTCCTTTTACACACATTTTAAATATGTTTGAACTCATATAGTTTCCATTCAGGGCATTCAGAATTACAGCATTCTTATAACCATTACACTGACACAGCTGGAACAAGCAGCATGTGATTGGCACTGCTGTTCATAGAGGCAGGAGACTGTTAGATGCTTTCAAATTCATTATTTAAGTAATGAACTGTTGGCTGTGCATTATTTGCATGTTATTTATCTTACCAACATATTCATCAGCATGCAACATCATTGATTAACAGTGGAGACAATCAAACTGTTTTGTTGTCCCTGAAACTTGTGTAGGACAATTTCTTTAAACACAAAACATTTGATCAGGAATTGATAAGAGTATCAATGAAGAACTGGACCAACTAGCAGAATAGATTATTGTATTGGTATCAATGAAATCTGATCAATTCCTGTCCAGAGGCAGAGGCCCGGCTACCAGAGACTCCACAGCTCCAGGAAGGGACCTCCTGAGATGTTTATATTTGTCATGATATATAAGGTGGTAAATAAAGATCAGTATTAAATATTAAATCCCCTCTCTTTCCAGACTCTGTCAGGCTGGTGAATGGGACTAGTCTGTGTTCAGGCAGACTGGAGGTGAAGTCTGAGCAGTCGTGGTCCTCAGTGTGTGAAGCTGACTTTGACCAGCAGGATGCAGAGGTGGTCTGTAGGGAGCTTGGCTGTGAGGCTCCTTCAGTCCTCCAGGGGGCGCTTTATGGAGAAGTGGAGGCTCCAATGTGGACCAAAGAGTTCCAGTGTGGAGGCAATGAGTCTGCTCTCCTGGACTGTAGAAGATCAGACTCAGCTAGAAGACCCTGCTCACCTGGTAGAGCTGTTGGACTCACCTGCTCATCTGGTACAAGAGGAGCTGCAGCTTTGATTTGTCTTCATTTCTGTTCTAATGAAACTCACTTTATTCTTTTACTGATGACTCTCTTGTTTCTGTTCAGGGACTGTCAGGTTGGTGCGAGGAGCCAGTCGCTGTGCAGGTACACTGGAGGTGAAACATGGAGAGTGGAGACCAGTGAGTGACTCTTACTGGACCCTGAAAGCAGCAGCTGTTGCCTGCAGAGAATTGGACTGTGGCTCTGCTGTTTCAATAGGAAGCAGAGATGAGTCCTCAGACAGACCTGTATGGAGGATCCACCCTTACTGTCTTCGGTCTGGATCTGCACTGAGGGACTGTGTAAAATCATCAGATTCCTCTTCCTACATCGTGGAGCTCACCTGCTCAGGTAAGTCCATCAGTGACATCATCTCTGACAGTAATACTCTCCTTCCTCTGTCACAGTGATAGTTGGTGGTTTCCATTGAAATTAACTGAAAACGTATGGAGGATGACGGCTTCCTAAAGGGTAGAGAGGTTAGCTTGTTCCTGGAGGCTCATTGATTCAAACTGAAACAATCTGTACCTTTAATCAACCTGCTGTGGTTCACTCACACACTCTGCAGTTCTCCTGAGCCAGCTCAGTCACATCCACCTTACAAACAACTACATCACAAATGAATATAGTTGTTGGTCTGTGTCTGAACAAAGAAGCAACAGTTTGCTAACAGGTTAAATATCTTCCAATCATTTCTGTAGGAAACTATTGTGTCTGCAGTGTTGTATGAATGTCTTATTAACATGTTGATGGTCTCAGATGAATCAAACTGCAGCTGTTTTCTGTCTGATCTGAAGGCAGCTGAGGATGTTAATGTGTTTCCTCCTCTGCTCTCTGACTCCTCTGTATTACACATGAATGTAGGAGTTCTCTGTGCTGTGTGATCATCTCTCAGTGATCAACGTTCATTTATCTCAACAAACAAATGAGGAGAAAACAACATTCAGCTTCTCACAGAAGAAGAAGGATTCATCATCTTGATACACACTGAATGTAGACAATGTTCATCCAGGTGCCAGATGGTTTTATTTGTAGTGAAATACACAACAAAAAGACAGTCTAGCATCAGTACTCTCCTGTTGCTTCTACTGTGACTGTGTCCACTATGACTGGGCTAACTTCCTTCAGCAAAGGATTACAGCACCAGTCACTAACATAACAAACTAATACAACAACTAATCTGAAAATAATCTGAGCCCCTAAAATGTCCAGGGTGCCACACCTCTCTGTATTTACAGACATGCTGCTTCAGCCAATCAACTCTCTGTATTTACAGACCTGCTGCTTCAGCCAATCAGCTCTCTGTATTTACAGACCTGCTGCTTCAGCCAATCAGCTCTCTGTATCTACAGACCTGCTGTTCCTCTACACAGGCTGAACCAGACCTTAGCAATCTAAAACAGATCAGTAGTTACAAACTAGTCTTAAAACTCATAGAAAAAAAGTTAACTCAGGGAAATAAGAGAACACTGCAAAATGTAACTTAAAGTGTATTTTAAAACATTATAGACGGTTGATGAGTCTACATTTTAAACACAGATCATCTTTTTATACTTTTTATCTGTTTTAACCTGTTTTACCTGAAAGGTCAGAGCAATGGATCACAGATAACCTTGATCTGCAGATCATAGTGCGTTTTTAAATCAATCACTTTTATAGAACAATGAATTACAGCATTGTGACTCAGCACCTTCATCTTTTCCTTTTACACACATTTTTAAATATTTTTGAACTCATATTGTTTCCATTCAGTGCATTCAGAATTACAGCATTCTTATAACCATTACACTGACACAGCTGGAACAAGTAGCATGTGATTGGCACTGCTGTTCATAGAGGCAGGAGACTGTTAGATGCTTTCAAATTCATTATTTAAGTAATGAACTGTTGGCTGTGCATTGTTTGCATGTTATTTATCTTACCAACATATTCATCAGCATGCAACATCATTGATTAACAGTGGAGACAATCAAACTGTTTTGTTGTCCCTGAAACTTGTGTAGGACAATTTCTTTCCACACAAAACATTTGATCAGGAATTGATAAGAGAATCAATGAAGAACTGGACCAACTAGCACAATAGATTATTGTATTGGTATCAATGAAATCTGATCAATTCCTGTCCAGAGGCTGAGGCCCGGCTACCAGAGACTCCACAGCTCCAGGAGGGGACCTCCTGAGATGTTTTATATTTGTCATGATATACAGTCCCCTCCAAAAGTATTGGAACAGTGAAGCCAATTCCTTTATTTTTGCTGTAGACTGAAAACATTTGGGTTTGACATCAAAAGATGAATATTCGACAAGAGATCAACATTTCAGCTTTTATATCCAGGTATTTACATCTAGATCTGATACACAACTTAAAAGATAGCATTATTTGTAACTGAACACCACATTTTTAGGTGAGCAAAAGTATTGGAACATGTGAGTGACAAGTGTGTTTTGTTGCCCAGTTGTGTCCTATTACATTGATTATTCAAACAATAAATAGTGCTGAATGTCTACGCTCAGTTTTATATTTGGGTTTTGCCTGTGCAGACTTAGTTAATTATAGTTAGAGGTGTAACCAACATGAAAACCAGAGAGCTGTCTATGGGTGAAAAAAAAGCAATTGTGAAGCTGAGAGAAAATGGAAAATCAATCAGAGCCATTGCACAAACATTGGCCATAGCCAGTACAACCATTTGGAATATCCTGAAGAAGAAAGAAACCACTGGTGTACTAAGTAACAGACGTTGAACGGACAGACCAAGGAAAACAGCAGCAGTTGACGACAGAAACATTGTGATAGCTGTAAAGAAAGATCCTAAAACAACTGTTAGTGACATCAGCAACAACCTCCAGAGGGCAGGAGTGAAGGTATCAGAATCTACTGTTTGCAGAAGAAAAAGTACAGAGGCTACACCAGGAGATGCAAACCACTCATTAGCAACAAGAATAGGAAGGCCAGGCTGGATTTTGCCAAAAGTACAGAGACAAGCCTCAAAAATTCTGGGACAAAGTTTTATGGACTGATGAGACAAAGATTAACCTTTACCAAAGTGATAGAAAGGCTAAAGTTTGGAGAAAGAAAGGATCTGCTCATGATCCCAAACATACAAGCTCATCTGTGAAACACGGTGGAGGTAATGTCATGGCTTGGGCTTGCATGGCTTCTTCTGGGACGGGCTCATTAATCTTCATTGATGATGTAACACATGATGGCAGCAGCAAAATGAACTCAGAAGTCTACAGAAACATTTTGTCTGCCAATTTAAAGAAAGATGCAACCAAACTGATTGAGAGATCCTTCATCATGCAGCAAAATAATGACCCAAAACACACTGCAAAAACATCAAAGGAGTTCATCAGGGGCAAGAAGTGGAAGGTTTTAGACTGACCAAATCAATCTCCAGACTTAAACCCTATAGAGCAATGTATCTTACATGATAAAGAGGAGACTGAAGGGAGTAACCCCCCAAAACAAACAACAACCGAAAGAGGCTGTGGTGAAAGCCCGGAAAAGCATCACAAAAGAAGAATGCAAAAGTTTGGTGATGTTAATAGGTCACAGGCTTGATGCAGTTATTGCAAGCAAAGGATTTGCAACTAAATATTAAGTCTAATTCACTTTAATCTATTTTAAGTCTTTCTGTTCCAATACTTTTGCTCACCTAAAAATGTGGTGTTCCATTACAAATACTGCTATCTTCTAAGTTGTGTATCAGATCTAGATGTAAATACCTGGATATAAAAGCTGAGATGTTGATCTCTTGTCTCATATTCATCTTTTGATGTCAAACCCAAATGTTTTCAGTCTACAGCAAAAATAAAGGAATTGGCCTCACTGTTCCAATACTTTTGGATGGGACTGTATAAGGTGGTAAATAAAGATCAGTATTAAATATTAAATCCTCTCTCTCTCCAGA
Organism: Scomber scombrus; assembly: GCF_963691925.1. Taxonomy (NCBI): domain Eukaryota; kingdom Metazoa; phylum Chordata; class Actinopteri; order Scombriformes; family Scombridae; genus Scomber; species Scomber scombrus. The sequence continues at coordinate 33,004,035 of NC_084974.1, read as the reverse complement.
CTCTGTCAGGCTGGTGAATGGGACTAGTCTGTGTTCAGGCAGACTGGAGGTGAAGTCTGAGCAGTCGTGGTCCTCAGTGTGTGAAGCTGACTTTGACCAGCAGGATGCAGAGGTGGTCTGTAGGGAGCTTGGCTGTGGGGCTCCTTTAGTCTTCCAGGAGGCGCTCTATGGAGAAGTGGAGGCTCCAATGTGGACCAAAGAGTTCCAGTGTGGAGGCCATGAGTCTGCTCTCCTGGACTGTAGAAGATCAGACTCAGCTAGAAGAACCTGCTCACCTGGTAAAGCTGTTGGACTCACCTGCTCATCAGGTAGAAGAGGAGCTGCAGCTTTGATTTGTCTTCATTTCTGTTCTAATGAAACTCACTTTATTCTTTTACTGATGACTCTCTTGTTTCTGTTCAGAGCCTGTCAGGTTGGTGGGAGGAGCCAGTCGCTGTGAAGGTACACTGGAGGTGAAACATGGAGAGTGGAGACCAGTGATGAGTGACTATTTCTGGACCCTGAAGGAAGCAGCTGTTGCCTGCAGAGAATTGGACTGTGGCTTTGCTGTTTCAACAGGAAGCAGAGATGAGTCCTCAGACAGACCTTTATGGTGGATCCACCCTTACTGTCTTCAGTCTGGATCTGCACTGAGGGAATGTGCATCATCACGTTCCTCTTTTTCCATCATGGAGCTCACCTGCTCAGGTAAGTCCATCAGTGACATCATCTCTGGCAGTAATACTCTCCTTCCTCTGTCATAGTGATAGTTGGTGGTTTCCATTGAACTGAACTGTAAACTTACGGAGGATGACGGCTTCCTAAAGGGTAGAGAAGTTAGCTTGTTCCTGGAGGCTCATTGAATCAAACTGATACAATCTGTACCTTTAATCAACCTGCTGTGGTTCACTCACACACTCTGCAGTTCTCCTGAGCCAGCTCAGTCACATCCACCTTACAAACAACTACATCACAAATGAATATAGTTGTTGGTCTGTGTCTGAACAAAGAAGCAACAGTTTGCTAACAGGTTAAATATCTTCCAATCATTTCTGCAGGAAACTATTGTGTCTGCAGTGTTGTATGAATGTCTTATTAACATGTTGATGGTCTCAGATGAATCAAACTGAAGCTGTTTTCTGTCTGATCTGAAGGCAGCTGAGGATGTTAATGTGTTTCCTCCTCTGCTCTCTGACTCCTCTGTATTACACATGAATGTAGGAGTTCTCTGTGCTGTGTGATCATCTCTCAGTGATCAACGTTCATTTATCTCAACAAACAAATGAGGAGAAAACAACATTCAGCTTCTCACAGAAGAAGAAGGATTCATCATCTTGTTACACACTGAATGTAGACAATGTTCATCCAGGTGCCAGATGGTTTTATTTGTAGTGAAATACACAACAAAAAGACAGTCTAGCATCAGTACTCTCCTGTTGCTTCTACTGTGACTGTGTCCACTATGACTGGGCTAACTTCCTTCAGCAAAGGATTACAGTGCCAGTCACTAACATAACAAACTAATACAACAACTAATCTGAAAATAATCTGAGCCCCTAAAATGTCCAGGGTGCCACACCTCTCTGTATTTACAGACCTGCTGCTTCAGCCAATCAGCTCTCTGTATCTACAGACCTGCTGCTTCAGCCAATCAGCTCTCTGTATTTACAGACCTGCTGTTCCTCTAGACAGGCTGAACCAGACCTTAGCAATCTAAAACAGATCAGTAGTTACAAACTAAACTTAAAACTCACAGAAAAAAAGGAAACTCAGGGAAATAAGAGAACACTGCAAAATGTAACTTAAAGTGTATTTTAAAACATTATAGAAGGTTGATGAGTCGACATTTTAAACACAGATCATCTCTTTATCCTATTTATCTGTTTTAACCTGTTTTACCTGAAAGGTCAGAGCAATGGATCACATATAACCTTGATCTGCAGATCATAGTGCGTTTTTAAATCAATCCCTTTCATAGAACAATTAATTACAGCATTTTAACTCAGCACCTTTATCTTTTCCTTTTACACACATTTGTAAATATGTTTGAACTCATATTGTTTCCATTCAGTGCATTCAGAATTACAGCATTCTTATAACCATTACACTGACACAGCTGGAACAAGCAGCATGTGATTGGCACTGCTGTTCACAGAGGCAGGAGACTGTTAGATGCTTTCAAATTCATTATTTAAGTAATGAACTGTTGGCTGTGCATTATTTGCATGTTATTTATCTTACCAACATATTCATCAGCATGCAACATCATTGATTAACAGTGGAGACAATCAAACTGTTTTGTTGTCCCTGAAACTTGTGTAGGACAATTTCTTTCCACACAAAACATTTGATCAGGAATTGATAAGAGAATCAATGAAGAACTGGACCAACTAGCACAATAGATTATTGTATTGGTATCAATAAAATCTGATCAATTCCTGTCCAGAGTCCGAGGCCCGGCTACCAGAGACTCCACAGCTCCAGGAGGGGACCTCCTGAGATGTTTTATATTTGTCATGATATATAAGGTGGTAAATAAAGATCAGTATTAAATATTAAATCCTCTCTCTCTCCAGACTCTGTCAGGCTGGTGAATGGGACTAGTCTGTGTTCAGGCAGACTGGAGGTGAAGTCTGAGCAGTTGTGGTCCTCAGTGTGTGAAGCTGACTTTGACCAGCAGGATGCAGAGGTGGTCTGTAGGGAGCTTGGCTGTGAGGCTCCTTCAGTCCTCCAGGGGGCGCTCTATGGAGAAGTGGAGGCTCCAATGTGGACCAAAGAGTTCCAGTGTGGAGGCAATGAATCTACTCTCCTGGACTGTAGAAGATCAGACTCAGCTAGAAGAACCTGCTCACCTGGTAAAGCTGTTGGACTCACCTGCTCAGGTAGAAAAGGAGCTGCAGCTTTGATTTGTCTTCATTTCTGTTCTAATGAAACTCACTTTATTCTTTTACTGATGACTCTCTTGTTTCTGTTCAGAAATTGTCAGGTTGGTGGGAGGAGCCAGTCGCTGTGCAGGTACACTGGAGGTAAAACAGGGAGAGTGGAGACCAGTCAGATATGACTTTTTCTGGACCCTGAAAGCAGCAGCTGTTGCCTGCAGAGAATTGGACTGTGGCTCTGCTGTATCAATAGGAAGCAGAGATGAGTCCTCAGACAGACCTGTATGGGAGATCGACCATAACTGTCCTCAGTCTGGATCTACACTGAGGGACTGTGCATTATCAGATTCCTCTTCCTCCATCATGGAGCTCACCTGCTCAGGTAAGTCCATCAGTGACATCATCTCTGACAGTAATACTCTCCTTCCTCTGTCACAGTGATAGTTGGTGGTTTCCATTGAACTGAACTGTAAACTTATGAAGGATGACGGCTTCCTAAAGGGTAGAGAAGTTAGCTTGTTCCTGGAGGCTCATTGATTCAAACTGAAACAATCTGTACCTTTAATCAACCTGCTGTGGTTCACTCACACACTCTGCAGTTCTCCTGAGCCAGCTCAGTCACATCCACCTTACAAACAACCACATCACAAATGAATATAGTTGTTGGTCTGTGTCTGACCAAAGAAGCAACAGTTTGCTAACAGGTTAAATATCTTCCAATCATTTCTGTAGGAAACTATTGTGTCTGCAGTGTTGTATGAATGTCTTATTAACATGTTGATGGTCTCAGATGAATCAAACTGCAGCTGTTTTCTGTCTGATCTGAAGGCAGCTGAGGATGTCAATGTGTTTCCTCCTCTGCTCTCTGACTCCTCTGTATTACACATGAATGTAGGAGTTCTCTGTGCTGTGTGATCATCTCTCAGTGATCAACGTTCATTTATCTCAACAAACAAATGAGGAGAAAACAACATTCAGCTTCTCACAGAAGAAGAAGGATTCATCATCTTGTTACAAACTGAATGTAGACAATGTTCATCCAGGTGCCAGATGGTTTTATTTGTAGTGAAATACACAACAAAAAGACAGTCTAGCATCAGTACTCTCCTGTTGCTTCTACTGTGACTGTGTCCACTATGACTGGGCTAACTTCCTTCAGCAAAGGATTACAGCGCCAGTCACTAACATAACAAACTAATACAACAACTAATCTGAAAATAATCTGAGCCCCTAAAATGTCCAAGGTGCCACACCTCTCTGTATTTACAGACCTGCTGCTTCAGCCAATGACCTCTCTGTATTTACAGACCTGCTGCTTCAGCCAATCATCTCTGTGTCTCCTACCATGGACGGGGTCTCCGGGGCCCAGCAGCAGGGGTTTCAGGTTCTCCAGGGCTCCAGCTTCACCATCAGCTGCTCCGTCCAGCCTCAGTACCCAGGAGGCTCCTTCCAGCTCACCTTCACCTCCTCCAACACAACATACAACTACACCCAGCCAGCTGTCAATCACTCTGCTGAGTTCCTGTTTCCTGCTGCAGACCCCGCCCACCAAGGAAACTACAGCTGTGTTTATGGCGTCTATGTTTTTTCTCATAACTTCTCCTCTGAGAGCCGTCTGCTCTCTCTCACTGTCACAGGTAAGCTGAAGCAGAGTGTGAAGCTCAGTCCAACTGAGACGTCACACTGACTTTGTTTCCATGTTTGATAAAAAGTCATGAGGCAGCAGGAGCGACCCAGCGACCTTCAGAGAGCTGAGTCACAGTCTGATGAAGGAGCTGTAAACTGTTTCCTTCCCGGCTTCTTTAACATTATTCAACCATAACAACTGTGTTGTAGTGGAAAGTAAAAGTGAAGCCAGATAAGCACTATAATGATAATAAACAGGGCTTTACATGATGAACTCAGAGCTTCACCAGGATCACATCTGATTTAACTGCATGTAAAGATGTTGACTGTTAACAATCAGTTGAATCATTTTAACCAGACAGGAGCTTTAAGGAGAGAATCAGCAGACTTTCATTCATTCTTTCAAAGCAGCTGTGAACACATTAGTGGTTTTTGTTGAACATCATCAGCATACAGAGAGGATCAGATGAACTTATTCTCTAAGAGCTGAATCAACAAGCTGCTTCAGACTTCACTGATTTTAGGAGATTTAACGTCACTAAAGTTTCTGTTTGATGGGAGCTGTTGTCTTCATGATGTCATGTGATCTAATGTGATGACTGAATGTGTCTCATCAGGTCCAGATGAGACATTTCACAGAACAGTTTTTATCATCAGACTGGTCGTCCTGCCGGTGGCTCTGCTGCTGTCTAACACTGCCCTCTATTTCATCCTGAAGGTACTGAACATGTTTGTTTAGAGGACTGGTTGAAATGAAGCACTCAGCCTGTTTATACTGATAGAGGAGTGATGCAGTCACTTAGATCTGTGTTGTCATGTCTCTCCAGGGCAGCAGGGGGTAGAAGTCAGACCCACAGGAGAACATTGAGCTGGATTATTATAACCTGGGTGTTTCCAGAGCTGAAGGAGAGCCGGCTGGAGAGGAAGGAGCTCGGGGAGCAGAGTAGGACCTCCGAGGAGCCACACAAACCCTCTGAAGAAGTTTGGTTTCATCTCTCCTCTCAGTCTGACAGGTTTTTGCAGCCCAGCACGGCGAGGAATGACGTCCATAGTGTTCGATTCCACAGCTTCTGATTTCCATCCAGCACCAACGCTCAGTGCCAAAACAGGAAGTAGTAAGACCTTTATTAAAACCACTAGAAGAAGAGCAGAGAGGAGATCTGATCTGTATATAATTATAGTTTGACAGGATATTAATCTCTCGTGTGAACAGCTGTAACATTTTTACTTAACCCTTTACATACTGTTCATATTCTATCATCACATACTGTTCATATTCTATCCTCACATACTGTTCATATTCTATCATCACATACTGTTCATATTCTATCATCACATACTGTTCATATTCTATCATCACATACTGTTCATATTCTATCATCACATACTGTTCATATTCTATCATCACATACTGTTCATATTCTATCATCACATACTGTTCATATTCTATCACATACTGTTCATATTCTATCATCACATACTGTCCATATTCTATCATCACATACTGTCCATATTCTATCATCACATACTGTTCAAATTCTATCACATACTGTTCATATTCTATCACATACTGTCCATATTCTATCATCACATACTGTTCATATTCTATCATCACATACTGTCCATATTCTATCATCACATACTGTTCATATTCTATCACACACTGTTCATATTCTATCACATACTGTTCATATTCGCTCCTCACAGTTTGTTCTCCTCATAAAAAGTGTTCATACCAAACATTGAAGCACAGATGTGTTTAGAAAGCATCAATAGTCGATCTGACTGATCAATAAATGTGATTAAACCTTGATTCATGTTTCAGAGAGCAGAGAGAGTGCATTTTTTTTTAGCTTTTACACCACTAAACATCTCCTATCACACAATATCATGTCCTATTTTACCTCAGACATGAAAATATAACATAGCAATAATGATGGAAATGTCTCTTTTTGGTAGTTTTGAGTCTCTTTAGTCAATTTAAGTCTCTTTTTAATCATATTTTATTACTCTTTTAGTCATGTTTGCATCTCTTTTTGGTGGTTAAATGTTATTTTATATATAAAGGTAAAATGAGCAGAGCTTTATGGAACTGTGGGGTTTATTGTATAACCATTAGAGCCATCAGTCTTCACTGCTAAATCATAAAAAGAATCTTATTAAAACTATTAACTATTCATTTCACTAAAACACATGGCAATAGATACGGAGATAATCTGACCCAGAACAGCCTCAATGGACAAACATCTGGAGCATCTATACAAAAGTAGAACATTTAATATATTTTCATTTTTGTGCATTTTGACCACTTTAGGAAAAGTCATCACATTTCAGAATAAAAGACATTTGCAGTGTTTTTACAAGCTGTTAGATGTTAAAACAGGTTAAATTTGACATTATGTAAAGGTTGAATATTTTCATGAATCCAGAGTTTTATGGTCTCATCTGGATAAATGTTGAGTCAAGAAATCATTTAAAAATCTATCTGCATGTTTGATGAGTTTATATCTTTGTTTCTTCACTTCCTTTTATAGACTATTTACTACTTATTCAGCTTTGATGTGTTATTGAGTTATTGAACTTTTTGAGTTAATGTAACCGAACAAAAGGAAATATTATTTAGTGAAATGAAGTGTTTTATCTTTGTTCTGCTGTTTCCAATAAATAAATTCTGATGTTAGACAGAATTGAATGTTTGTTCAGCCTTCATTTATTGTATGTGACAGTTTCATGCTAATAAATCAGTTTCTAATACAGTACACGGCATAAATGAGTACACTTGTTCTGAACATAAAGACATAATTTTTTTCTAAATGATCACCATTAAATTCAAAGGATGACAAACATAAAATTCATTAAACGTATATTTAATAGAAAAATAGAAAGATATGCCATCAATATCTGTAAAATAATTAAATTAGGCAACTTTTCTTAAATATAGGGACAAGAATGTAATATTCTAGTACTTATTCTGTCCTCCTTTACTTTTAATTACTTTGAACTACACTAGTTTGTATGAAAGGTGCTCTATAAATAAAGTTTACAGTGACGTACTGTCCCATCGATCCTGCTCCACCATTCAAGGATGACCTCCTTTACTGTACTGATGTTTGATGAGGAGTGCTGCTCAGTTTGTCTCTTCACAATTCCCCACAGGTTCTCATATACCAATAACACTTTTACACTTTCCTGCTTTCATTTTAATCCCAAAAGGAATTGTCATAATTATTTTTTCCTCTCCCTCAATTGAAAATCAAATAATACAATTCTTATTTATTTGTGACAATACACAAAATACAAGACTTCACTGTTATTAATGAAAAGGTAAGGAACAAAATATCTGTTTTTCCCAGTTCTTTTTAAAAATATTTATCTCAAAATAATATTCACCATATAATAACAACAACAATACCACATGTGTAAAATAATAAACGTAATTAAATACAAAAATAAATAAATAAACATTTTCCTTTTTTCTTGCAGATTTAATTATGATATGATTAGTATCTTATTAGTGCCACGGGTGCTATGCCCCGAGGCATTTATTAATCTTCTAAATTAATCAAAATGTGCGACTCGATCGGGAAAGAGGTGCTATGACTTTTGGTGTTGAAATTCCGATTTTTCCCGAAGTTATTCCCAAAAAAACGGGAAAATTCTACATTGGAAATGTGTAGTTCAAAGTACTTAAAAGTAAAGGAGGACAGAATAAGAACTAGAATATTACATTATTCTCCTTATATTTAAGATATATTTTACAGATATTGATGGCATATCTTTCTATTTTTCTATTAAATATACGTTTAATGAATTTTATGTTTGTCATCCTTTGAATTTTAATGGTGATCATTTAGAAAAAAATTATGTCTTTATGTTCAGAACAGGTGTACTCATTTATGCCGTGTACTGGATTAGAAACTGATTTATTAGCATGAAACTGTCACATACAATAAATGAAGGCTGAACAAACATTCAATTCTGTCAAACAGCAGATTTATTTATTGGAAACAGCAGAACAAAGATAAAACACTTCTGTAGAAAACAAATAATATTTCCTTTTTGTTCGTTACATTAACTCAAAAAGTTCAATAACTCAATAACACATCAAAGCTGAATAAGTAGTAAATAGTCTATAAAAGGAAGTGAAGAAACAAAGATATAAACTCATCAAACATGCAGATAGATTTTTAAATGATTTCTTGACTCAACATTTATCCAGATGAGATCATAAAACTCTGGATTCATGAAAATATTCAACCTTTACATAATGTCAAATTTAACCTGTTTTAACATCTAACAGCTTGTAAAGACACTGCAAATGTCTTTTATTCTGAAATGTGATGACTTTTCCTAAAGTGGTCAAAATGCACAAAAATGAAAATATATTAAATGTTCTACTTTTGTATAGATGCTCCAAATGTTTGTCCATTGAGGCTGTTCTGGGTCAGATTATCTCCGTATCTATTGCCATGTGTTTTAGTGAAATGAATAGTTAATAGTTTTAATAAGATAGTAGTTATGAGGATTTATTTTTATGATGTAGCAGTGAAGACTGATGGCTCTAATGGTTCTACAATAAACCCCACAGTTCCATAAAGCTCTGCTCATTTTACCTTTATATATAAAATAACATTTAACCACCAAAAAGAGTAATAAAATATGACTAAAAGAGACTTAAATTGACTAAAGAGACTCAAAACTACCAAAAAGAGACATTTCCATCATTATTGCTATGTTATATTTTCATGTCTTAGGTAAAATAGGACATGATATTGTGTGATAGGAGATGTTTAGTGGTGTAAAAGCTAAAAAAATACACTCTCTCTGCTCTCTGAAACATGAATCAAGATTTAATCACATTTATTGATCAGTCAGATCGACTATTGATGCTTTCTAAACACATCTGTGCTTCAATGTTTGGTATGAACACTTTCTTATGAGGAGAACAAACTGTGAGGAGCGAATATGAACAGTATGTGATGATAGAATATGAACAGTATGTGATGATAGAATATGAACAGTATGTGATGATAGAATATGAACAGTATGTGATGATAGAATATGAACAGTATGTGATGATAGAATATGAACAGTATGTGAGGATAGAATATGAACAGTATGTGATAGAATATGAACAGTATGTGATGATAGAATATGAACAGTATGTGATAGAATATGAACAGTATGTGATGATAGAATATGAACAGTACGTAAAGGGTTAAGTAAAAATGTTACAGCTGTTCACACGAGAGATTAATATTCTGTCAAACTATAATTATATACAGATCAGATCTCCTCTCTGCTCTTCTTCTAGTGGTTTTAATAAAGGTCTTACTACTTCCTGTTTTGGCACTGAGCGTTGGTGCTGGATGGAAATCAGAAGCTGTGGAATCGAACACTATGGACGTCATTCCTCGCCGTGCTGGGCTGCAAAAACCTGTCAGACTGAGAGGAGAGATGAAACCAAACTTCTTCAGAGGGTTTGTGTGGCTCCTTGGAGGTCCTACTCTGCTCCCCGAGCTCCTTCCTCTCCAGCCGGCTCTCCTTCAGCTCTGGAAACACCCAGGTTATAATTATCCAGCTCAATGTTCTCCTGTGGGTCTGACTTCTGCCCCCTGCTGGCCTGGAGAGACATGACAACACAGATCTAAGTGACTGCATCACTCCTCTATCAGTATAAACAGGCTGAGTGCTTCATTTCAACCAGTCCTCTAAACAAACATGTTCAGTACCTTCAGGATGAAATAGAGGGCAGTGTTAGACAGCAGCAGAGCCACCGGCAGGACGACGACCAGTCGGATGATTAAAACTGTTCTGTGAAATGTCTCATCTGGATCTGATGAGACACATTCAGTCATCACATTAGATCACATGACATCATGAAGACAACAGCTCCCATCAAACAGAAACTTTAGTGACGTTAAATCTCCTAAAATCAGTGAAGTCTGAAGCAGCTTGTTGATTCAGCTCTTAGAGAATAAGTTCATCTGATCCTCTCTGTATGCTGATGATGTTCAACAAAAAACACTAATGTGTTCACAGCTGCTTTGAAAGAATGAATGAAAGTCTGCTGATTATTTCCTTAAAGCTCCTGTCTGGTTAAAATGATTCAACTGATTGTTAACAGTCAACATCTTTACATGCAGTTAAATCAGATGTGATCCTGGTGAAGCTCTGAGTTCATCATGTAAAGCCCTGTTTATTATCATTATAGTGCTTATCTGGCTTCATTTTTACTTTCCACTACAACACAGTTGTTATGGTTGAATAATGTTAAAGAAGCCAGGAAGGAAACAGTTTACAGCTCCTTCATCAGACTGTGACTCAGCTCTCTGTAGGTCGCTGGGTCGCTCCTGCTGCCTCATGACATTTTATCAAACATGGAAACAAAGTCAGTGTGACGTCTCAGTTGGACTGAGCTTCACACTCTGCTTCAGCTTACCTGTGACAGTGAGAGAGAGCAGACGGCTCTCAGAGGAGAAGTTATGAGAAAAAACATAGACGCCATAAACACAGCTGTAACTTCCTTGGTGGGCGGGGTCTGCAGCAGGAAACAGGAAGTCAGCAGAGTGATTGACAGCTGGCTGGGTGTAGTTATATGTCGTGTTGGAGGAGGTGAAGGTGATCTGGAAGGAGCCTCCTGGGTACTGAGGCTGGACGGAGCAGCTGATGGTGAAGTTGGAGCCCTGGAGAACCTGAAACCCCTGCTGCTGGGCCCCGGAGACCCCGTCCATGGTAGGAGACACAGAGATGATTGGCTGAAGCAGCAGGTCTGTAAATACAGAGAGGTGATTGGCTGAAGCAGCAGGTCTGTAAATACAGAGAGCTGATTGGCTGAAGCAGCAGGGCTGTAAATACAGAGAGGTGATTGGCTTAAGCAGCAGGTCTGTAAATACAGAGAGCTGATTGGCTGAAGCAGCAGGACTGTAAATACAGAGAGGTGTGGCACCCTGGACATTTTAGGAGCTCAGATTATTTTCAGATTAGTTGTTGTATTAGTTTGTTATGTTAGTGACTGGTGCTGTAATCCTTTGCTGAAGGAAGTTAGCCCAGTCATAGTGGACACAGTCACAGTAGAAGCAACAGGAGAGTACTGATGCTAGACTGTCTTTTTGTTGTGTATTTCACTACAAATAAAACCATCTGGCACCTGGATGAACATTGTCTACATTCAGTGTGTAACAAGATGATGAATCCTTCTTCTTCTGTGAGAAGCTGAATGTTGTTTTCTCCTCATTTGTTTGTTGAGATAAATGAACGTTGATCACTGAGAGATGATCACACAGCACAGAGAACTCCTACATTCATGTGTAATACAGAGGAGTCAGAGAGCAGAGGAGGAAACACATTAACATCCTCAGCTGCCTTCAGATCAGACAGAAAACAGCTGCAGTTTGATTCATCTGAGACCATCAACATGTTAATAAGACATTCACACAACACTGCAGACACAATAGTTTCCTACAGAAATGATTGGAAGATATTTAACCTGTTAGCAAACTGTTGCTTCTTTGTTCAGACACAGACCAACAACTATATTCATTTGTGATGTAGTTGTTTGTAAGGTGGATGTGACTGAGCTGGCTCAGGAGAACTGCAGAGTGTGTGAGTGAACCACAGCAGGTTGATTAAAGGTACAGATTGTTTCAGTTTGAATCAATGAGCCTCCAGGAACAAGCTAACTTCTCTACCCTTTAGGAAGCCGTCATCCTCCATAAGTTTACAGTTCAGTTCAATGGAAACCACCAACTATCACTGTGACAGAGGAAGGAGAGTATTACTGTCAGAGATGATGTCACTGCTGGACTTACCTGAGCAGGTGATCTCCACGATGGAGGAAGAGGAAACTGATGATGCACAGTCCCTCAGTGCAGATCCAGACTGAAGACAGTCAGTTCTGATCCACCATACAGGTCTACGTGAGGACTCTCTGCTTCCTATTGAAACAGCAGAGCCACAGTCCAATTCTCTGCAGGCAACAGCTGCTTCCTTCAGGTTCCAGTAATGGTCACTCATCACTGGTCTCCACTCTCCCTGTTTCACCTCCAGTGTACCTGCACAGCGACTGGCTCCTCCCACCAACCTGACAGGCTCTGAACAGAAACAAGAGAGTCATCAGTAAAAGAATAAAGTGAGTTTCATTAGAACAGAAATGAAGACAAATCAAAGCTGCAGCTCCTCTTCTACCTGAGCAGGTGAGTCCAACAACTTTACCAGGTGAGCAGGTTCTTCTAGCTGAGTCTGATCTTCTACAGTCCAGGAGAGCAGACTCATTGCCTCCACACTGGAACTCTTTGGTCCACATTGGAGCCTCCACTTCTCCATAGAGCGCCCCCTGGAGGACTGAAGGAGCCTCACAGTCAAGCTCCCTACAGACCACCTCTGCATCCTGCTGGTCAAAGTCAGCTTCACACACTGAGGACCACGACTGCTCAGACTTCACCTCCAGTCTGCCTGAACACAGACTAGTCCCATTCACCAGCCGGACAGAGTCTGGAGAGAGAGAGGATTTAATATTTAATACTGATCTTTATTTACCACCTTATATATCATGACAAATATAAAACATCTCAGGAGGTCCCCTCCTGGAGCTGTGGAGTCTCTGGTAGCCGGGCCTCGGCCTCTGGACAGGAATTGATCAGATTTCATTGATACCAATACAATAATCTATTGTGCTAGTTGGTCCAGTTCTTCATTGATTCTCTTATCAATTCCTGATCAAATGTTTTGTGTGGAAAGACATTGTCCTACACAAGTTTCAGGGACAACAAAACAGTTTGATTGTCTCCACTGTTAATCAATGATGTTGCATGCTGATGAATATGTTGGTAAGATAAATAACATGCAAATAATGCACAGCCAACAGTTCATTACTTAAATAATGAATTTGAAAGCATCTAACAGTCTCCTGCCTCTATGAACAGCAGTGCCAATCACATGCTACTTGTTCCAGCTGTGTCAGTGTAATGGTTATAAGAATGCTGTAATTCTGAATGCACTGAATGGAAACAATATGAGTTCAAACATATTTACAATATGTGTAAAAGGAAAAGATAAAGGTGCTGAATTAAAATGCTGTAATTCATTGTTCTATAAAAGTGATTGATTTAAAAACGCACTATGATCTGCAGATCAAGGTTATCTGTGATCCATTGCTCTGACCTTTCAGGTAAAACAGGTTAAAACAGATAAATAGGATAAAAAGATGATCTGTGTTTAAAATGTAGACTCATCAACCTTCTATAATGTTTTAAAATACACTTTAAGTTACATTTTGCAGTGTTCTCTTATTTCCCTGAGTTTCCTTTTTTCTGTGAGTTTTAAGTTTAGTTTGTAACTACTGATCTGTTTTAGATTGCTAAGGTCTGGTTCAGCCTGTGTAGAGGAACAGCAGGTCTGTAGATACAGAGAGCTGATTGGCTGAAGCAGCAGGTCTGTAAATACAGAGAGCTGATTGGCTGAAGCAGCAGGTCTGTAAATACAGAGAGGTGTGGCACCCTGGACATTTTAGGGGCTCAGATTATTTTCAGATTAGTTGTTGTATTAGTTTGTTATGTTAGTGACTGGCGCTGTAATCCTTTGCTGAAGGAAGTTAGCCCAGTCATAGTGGACACAGTCACAGTAGAAGCAACAGGAGAGTACTGATGCTAGACTGTCTTTTTGTTGTGTATTTCACTACAAATAAAACCATCTGGCACCTGGATGAACATTGTCTACATTCAGTGTGTAACAAGATGATGAATCCTTCTTCTTCTGTGAGAAGCTGAATGTTGTTTTCTCCTCATTTGTTTGTTGAGATAAATGAACGTTGATCACTGAGAGATGATCACACAGCACAGAGAACTCCTACATTCATGTGTAATACAGAGGAGTCAGAGAGCAGAGGAGGAAACACATTAACATCCTCAGCTGCCTTCAGATCAGACAGAAAACAGCTGCAGTTTGATTCATCTGAGACCATCAACATGTTAATAAGACATTCATACAACACTGCAGACACAATAGTTTCCTACAGAAATGATTGGAAGATATTTAACCTGTTAGCAAACTGTTGCTTCTTTGTTCAGACACAGACCAACAACTATTTTCATTTGTGATGTAGTTGTTTGTAAGGTGGATGTGACTGAGCTGGCTCAGGAGAACTGTAGAGTGTGTGAGTGAACCACAGCAGGTTGATTAAAGGTACAGATTGTTTCAGTTTGAATCAATGAGCCTCCAGGAACAAGCTAACTTCTCTACCCTTTAGGAAGCCGTCATCCTCCATAAGTTTACAGTTCAGTTCAATGGAAACCACCAACTATCACTGTGACAGAGGAAGGGGAGTATGTAACGACCTCAGACAGGAAGGAGGACTCAAACGCTTAACTCAAAGGGAATTTATTAAACAAAAAACGCTCTCAAGGAGGAAGATAAAAGGGAACAAAAAACGCTCACTTGGAGGACAGAATGAAACAAGGCTTCTCGGGCTGCATGACGGTGACGCTGACAAGACAAAACGAACTGACACAAGACAAGGGAGTCAAGGACTATTTGAACATGAGGTAAGGGGACACAGGTGGAACCAATCAGGGGCGGGGTTGACAATCACAGCGGAGGGAAGGCACACAAAGGGAGGAAGTCAAGATCTGAAACAAGAGGGAAAAGGTGAGTACAAAATAAAACAGGAAGTGCATGACAGGACGGGACATGAGTGACTTGATTAAATGAAAACATAAAGGACCAACACATGACACAAGACAAGACATTAACAAATTTGACGAGACATAACAGTACCCCCCCTTCTAGGGCCGACTCCTGACGGCCCAGGACTCCCAGAGTGGGCATAAAAGTCCCTGACCATACCCTTGTCCACAACAAAACGTGAACGGATCCATGAAAGCTCCTCTGGACCATAACCTTCCCAGTCCACCAAAAACTGTTTCCCACGGCCACGGTTACGAACCGCCAGGAGCTTCTTAACAGTATACACAGGCCCGCCACCGACAATCCGGGGGGGCGGAGGGGGGGCGGCGGCAGGCACCAGAGCACTTTCCCTGACCGGCTTGATCTTGCTGACGTGGAACGTGGGGTGGACCCTCAAGGACCTGGGAAGGCGTAGACGCACAGACACAGGGTTAATGACTTTTGATATGGGAAATGGACCCACAAACCTGGGAGCCAACTTCCTGGAGTCGACATGAAGGGGCAAGTCCTTGGTGGCTAACCACACCCTCTGGCCAGCCCTGTAGGGAGGAGCTGGCTGTCTGTGTCTATCTGCCACTGCCTTCATCCGAGCTGAGCTCCGGAGGAGGGCCCGCCGAGCACCGGCCCAAATCCGCTGACAGCGTCTGACCATGGCATGAGCGGAGGGGACCGTGACCTCCTTCTCATTGGCAGGGAACAGGGGAGGCTGGTAGCCGTTGACACACTGGAAAGGTGAGAGACCTGTGGCAGACGAGGGAAGGGTGTTGTGGGCATATTCCACCCAGACGAGGTGGTCGCTCCAGGTGGTTTGGTTCTGGGAGACAAGGCATCGTAGGCACGTGTCGAGCTCCTGGTTGAGGCGTTCAGTCTGCCCGTTCGACTGTGGGTGATACCCGGAGGACATGCTCACTGTGGCACCAAGGTGCCGGCAAAACTCCTTCCAGAAGCTGGAGATGAACTGCGGCCCTCTATCTGAAACGATATCACTGGGAAAACCATGGATCCTGAACACATTAATCATCATGACCTCTGCAGTCTCTTTGGCAGAGGGTAACTTGACAAGAGGGATGAAGTGTGCCATCTTGGAGAAGCGGTCGACCACTGTCAGGATGGTCGTATTACCTTTAGACAGCGGCAGTTCTGTTACAAAATCCATGGAGATGTGGGACCATGGTCTTTGAGGGACTGGCAGCGGGTGCAGCAGGCCTATTTGGGCCCGAGGTGAGGCTTTATTTCGTGCGCACACGGGGCAGGCCGCCACATATTCTGAGACCTCCCTTTCCATGGTCGGCCACCAGAACCGCTGCTTGATTACATAGATGGTTCGCTTGACGCCTGGATGACATGTGAGCATGGACGTGTGAGCCCAGTGGATTACCTTGGAGCGTAATGACAGAGGGACAAACAAACGGTTTTGTGGACACTCACTTGGTGCTGGGCTCACATCATTAGCCTGCTTCACCTCTGATTCTATCTGCCATGACACCGCTCCAACCACACGGTTCAGTGGAAGGATTGTTTCGGGTTCTTTGGCAACAGGTTCAGGGTCATGAAGACGGGATAGAGCATCTGGTTTAGTATTTTGTGAGCCTGGGCGAAAAGACAGTGTGAAGTTGAACCTGTTAAAGAACAAGGTCCATCTAGCCTGACGTGAATTGAGCCTTTTAGCTTTCCTGATGTATTCAAGGTTCTTATGGTCGGTCCAGACTATAAAAGGTTGTTCTGCCCCCTCCAACCAGTGCCTCCACTCATCTAGAGCTGCCTTGACAGCCAACAGTTCCTTGTTTCCCACATCATAATTTCTTTCTGCAGGTGTCAACTTACGTGACAAATAGGCGCATGGATGCACCCTGTTGTCTTCGGCGGACCTCTGGGATAACACTGCCCCAATGCCCTGATTGGACGCATCAACCTCCACCATGAACTGCCGCTGGGGGTCCGGAACCGTGAGCACAGGAGCTGTGGTGAACCTTTCCTTGAGGCACCGAAAGGCTTTCTCGGCTTGGGGGGTCCACTGAAAAAGTATCTTGGAGGAGGTGAGTGCATGCAGTGGTGCAGCAACAGAGCTGAAGTTACGAATAAACTTTCTATAAAAATTGGCAAATCCCAGGAACTGTTGTACCTTTTTCCTGCTGTCCGGAGTTGGCCAATTAGCCACTGCACTGACCTTTGCTGGGTCCATCTGTACCTTGTTGGCCGTGATAACGTAGCCCAGGAAGCTGACAGTAGCTGCATGGAAGTCACACTTTTCACCTTTGACATAGAGCTGGTTCTCCAACAGCTTCTGAAGGACTTGACGAACATGAAGCACATGTGACTCCTCATCTGGTGAAAAAATTAGAATATCGTCGATGTACACAAACACAAAAATGTTCAAAAACTCTCTCAGAACATCATTCACAAATGCTTGGAAAACAGCTGGAGCATTGCATAGCCCAAAAGGCATGACCAGGTACTCGTAATGACCATTAGGAGTGTTAAAGCCCGTCTTCCATTCGTCTCCTTCTCTTATCCTGATGAGGTGATAAGCATTCCTGAGGTCTAACTTGGTGAAGACGGTGGCCTTTTGGAGCAATTCAAAAGCAGATGCAATTAACGGAAGCGGGTAACGGTTCTTTACGGTGATGTCATTAAGAGGGCTATAGTCAATGCATGGCCTGAGTGAACCGTCTTTCTTACCCACAAAAAAGAAACCTGCACCAGCTGGAGAGGAGGAGGGTCGGATTATTCCTGCCTTCAGTGAAGAGGTTAGGTATTCATCCATGGCCGCTCTTTCCGGCCCAGAGATGGAGTAGAGACGCCCCTTGGGGATGGGGGCACCAGGTAACAGGTCAAGGGCACAGTCAAAAGGTCGATGAGGAGGGAGAGACATGGCCTTCCTCTTGTTAAACACATCTTTTAAGTCATGATAGCATGAGGGTACATTACATAAATCTGGACAGTCAGTGTCAATGCCCCTGCTGCGTTCACTTCCTGGGCTCTCAGGGATGTTGGTCTGCCTCACCTGATTAACTTTACATGAGTGTGCACAGTCTCCTCCCCACCCCTTGATTTCCCCTGAGCGCCAATCTATGTGAGGGTTATGTTTTTTAAGCCACGGAAACCCCAAAATCAGTGGATGCTGTGCCGAGTTAAACAAATGAAACTGCATAACCTCGGTGCGGTCGTCTTTGAACGTCACCTGAATGGGTTCAGTACAATGAGTCACTCTAAACAGTCGACGACCATCCAAGGCACTGGCAGTTACCGGATGGGTCAGAGGAATAGTCTTAACCTGGTTCTGTCGAGCTAAGCTCCAGTCCATGAGACTTTCGTCTGCCCCAGAGTCAATTAAAACCCCATGAGTAACTGTCTGGTTGTTGATGGAGAATTCTACCTGGGTCAGTTGACGAGGAGGAAAGGCGGAGGTAAGCCTGCTCACCAGCGCCCTCCTCATGGCTGGTGAGCTCGACCCTTTCCCCGGACAGGTGGCAAGTTGATGGCCTGGCTGGCCACAGTAGAAGCAGCATCCCTCTTGCAGACGACGCTGTCTCTCCTCTGCAGTGATTTTGGTTCCCCCCAGCTGCATAGGTTCCTGTGGCTCTTGGGGAGGCCGCATTCTCCCAACACCTCCTGGCATGGGAGACGAAGTGGCCCTTGAAGGTTGGAATCCCGCAGAGTAACCTTCGTGACCTGGAGGACGACCTGCAGTCCGACGCCGCTCTCTCTCCCTTTCTCTGAGCCTGTTGTCCACCCGAATAGCCATGGCGATGGTGGCTTCCAGGTCCTGGGGGAGCTCTAAAGGTGCTAAATGATCCTTCACAGGCTCAGTAAGACCATTCATAAAAGCATCTATTAGTGCGGGTGTGTTCCACCCACTATCTGCGGCCACAGTGCGGAACTCAATGGCATAATCAACCACTTGGCGCTGGCGCTGTTTGAGCTGCATGAGGACCCGAGAAGCATCTCTGGCAGGTGAGGAGTGATCAAATATTTTACTGAAATTATCTTGGAAATCTGCGAGTGACTGACAGATATTAGAGTCTCTGGACCATTCGGCCGTGGCCCAAGCGGCGGCTCGGACCGTTAAATGGGACACAATGAAGGCAACTTTAGCCTGGTCTGACTCAAAAGCTGCTGGGTTGAGCTTAAAGTGCAGGTCGCACTGGACTAGAAAGGTTCTACAGTCACCTGAGTTTCCAGAGAACTTCTCAGGGGGGGCCAACCGCAGGGATATGGGGGCAACTGGTCCAGTAGGTGCCGCAGCTGGATTCTCTGCCGGTGGTGTCGCCGGGGAGGCTGTGTCTAGGCGCAAAAGGACTTGGTGTAGTTGACCCGCCAGGTGGTTGACCTGAGAAGTGACTGAGGCTTGAAAATCCTCCTGACGCTTGGAGAGTTCCTCCACACCCCGGCCGACGGTGCTTAGCTGCGTTGCATGCTGATGGATATTTGTGACCTGTGCAGCCATGGAGGTTTGGAGATTCTTCAAGTCAGATGAGTCCATTGTTGGTCAGTTCGTTCCGTAACGACCTCAGACAGGAAGGAGGACTCAAACGCTTAACTCAAAGGGAATTTATTAAACAAAAAACGCTCTCAAGGAGGATGATAAAAGGGAACAAAAAACGCTCACTTGGAGGACAGAATGAAACAAGGCTTCTCGGGCTGCATGACGGTGACGCTGACAAGACAAAACGAACTGACACAAGACAAGGGAGACAAGGACTATTTGAACATGAGGTAAGGGGACACAGGTGGAACCAATCAGGGGCGGGGTTGACAATCACAGCGGAGGGAAGGCACACAAAGGGAGGAAGTCAAGATCTGAAACAAGAGGGAAAAGGTGAGTACAAAATAAAACAGGAAGTGCATGACAGGACGGGACATGAGTGACTTGACTAAATGAAAACATAAAGGACCAACACATGACACAAGACAAGACATTAACAAATTTGACGAGACATAACAGAGTATTACTGTCAGAGATGATGTCACTGATGGACTTACCTGAGCAGGTGAGCTCCACAATGTAGGAAGAGGAATCTGATGATTCTACACATTCCCTCAGTGCAGATCCAGACTGAAGACAGTCAGGTCTGATCCACCATGCAGGTCTACGTGAGGACTCATCTCTGCTTCCTATTGAAACAGCAGAGCCACAGTCCAATTCTCTGCAGTCAACAGCTGCTGCCTTCAGGGTCCGGAAAGAGTCACTCACTGGTCTCCACTCTCCCCGTTTCACCTCCAGTGTACCTGCACAGCGACTGGCTCCTCCCACCAACCTGACAGGCTCTGAACAGAAACAAGAGAGTCATCAGTAAAAGAATAAAGTGAGTTTCATTAGAACAGAAATGAAGACAAATCAAAGCTGCAGCTCCTCTTCTACCTGAGCAGGTGAGTCCAACAGCTTTACCAGGTGAGCAGGTTCTTCTAGCTGAGTCTGATCTTCTACAGTCCAGGAGAGCAGACTCATTGCCTCCACACTGGAACTCTTTGGTCCACATTGGAGCCTCCACTTCTCCATAGAGCGCCCCCTGGAGGACTGACGGAGCCTCACAGCCAAGCTCCCTACAGACCACCTCTGCATCCTGCTGGTCAAAGTCAGCTTCACACACTGAGGACCACGACTGCTCAGACTTCACCTCCAGTCTGCCTGAACACAGACTAGTCCCATTCACCAGCCTGACAGAGTCTGGAGAGAGAGAGGATTTAATATTTAATACTGATCTTTATTTACCACCTTATATATCATGACAAATATAAAACATCTCAGGAGGTCCCCTCCTGGAGCTGTGGAGTCTCTGGTAGCCGGGCCTCGGCCTCTGGACAGGAATTGATCAGATTTTATTGACACCAATACAATAATCTATTGTGCTAGTTGGTCCAGTTCTTCATTGATTCTCTTATCAATTCCTGATCAAATGTTTTGTGTGGAAAGAAATTGTCCTACACAAGTTTCAGGGACAACAAAACAGTTTGATTGTCTCCACTGTTAATCAATGATGTTGCATGCTGATGAATATGTTGGTAAGATAAATAACATGCAAATAATGCACAGCCAACAGTTCATTACTTAAATAATGAATTTGAAAGCATCTAACAGTCTCCTGCCTCTATGAACAGCAGTGCCAATCACATGCTGCTTGTTCCAGCTGTGTCAGTGTAATGGTTATAAGAATGCTGTAATTCTGAATGTACTGAATGGAAACAATATGAGTTCAAACATATTTACAATATGTGTAAAAGGAAAAGATAAAGGTGCTGAGTTAAAATGATGTAATTCATTGTTCTATAAAAGGGATTGATTTAAAAACGCACTATGATCTGCAGATCAAGGTTATCTGTGATCCATTGCTCTGACCTTTCAGGTAAAACAGGTTAAAACAGATAAATAGGATAAAAAGATGATTTGTGTTTAAAATGTAGACTCATCAACCTTCTATAATGTTTTAAAATACACTTTAAGTTACATTTTGCAGTGTTCTCTTATTTCCCTGATTTTCCTTTTTTCTGTGAGTTTTAAGTTTACTTTGTAACTACTGATCTGTTTTAGATTGCTAAGGTCTGGTTCAGCCTGTGTAGAGGAACAGCAGGTCTGTAGATACAGAGAGCTGATTGGCTGAAGCAGCAGGTCTGTAAATACAGAGAGCTGATTGGCTGAAGCAGCAGGTCTGTAAATACAGAGAGGTGATTGGCTGAAGCAGCAGGTCTGTAAATACAGAGAGCTGATTGGCTGAAGCAGCAGGTCTGTAAATACAGAGAGGTGTGGCACCCTGGACATTTTAGGGGCTCAGATTATTTTCAGATTAGTTGTTGTATTAGTTTGTTATGTTAGTGACTGGCGCTGTAATCCTTTGCTGAAGGAAGTTAGCCCAGTCATAGTGGACACAGTCACAGTAGAAGCAACAGGAGAGTACTGATGCTAGACTGTCTTTTTGTTGTGTATTTCACTACAAATAAAACCATCTGGCACCTGGATGAACATTGTCTACATTCAGTGTGTAACAAGATGATGAATCCTTCTTCTTCTGTGAGAAGCTGAATGTTGTTTTCTCCTCATTTGTTTGTTGAGATAAATGAACGTTGATCACTGAGAGATGATCACACAGCACAGAGAACTCCTACATTCATGTGTAATACAGAGGAGTCAGAGAGCAGAGGAGGAAACACATTAACATCCTCAGCTGCCTTCAGATCAGACAGAAAACAGCTGCAGTTTGATTCATCTGAGACCATCAACATGTTAATAAGACATTCACACAACACTGCAAACACAATAGTTTCCTACAGAAATGATTGGAAGATATTTAACCTGTTAGCAAACTGTTGCTTCTTTGTTCAGACACAGACCAACAACTATATTCATTTGTGATGTAGTTGTTTGTAAGGTGGATGTGACTGAGCTGGCTCAGGAGAACTGCAGATTGTGTGAGTGAACCACAGCAGGTTGATTAAAGGTACAGATTGTTTCAGTTTGAATCAATGAGCCTCCAGGAACAAGCTAACTTCTCTACCCTTTAGAAAGCCGTCATCCTCCATAAGTTTACAGTTCAGTTCAATGGAAACCACCAACTATCACTGTGACAGAGGAAGGAGAGTATTACTGTCAGAGATGATGTCACTGATGGACTTACCTGAGCAGGTGATCTCCACGATGGAGGAAGAGGAAACTGATGATGCACAGCCCCTCAGTGCAGATCCAGACTGAAGACAGTCAGTTCTGATCCTCCATACAGGTCTGTCTGAGGACTCATCTCTGCTTCCTATTGAAACAGCAGAGCCACAGTCCAATTCTCTGCAGGCAACAGCTGCTTCCTTCAGGGTCCAGAAAAAGTCATATCTGACTGGTCTCCACTCTCCCTGTTTTACCTCCAGTGTACCTGCACAGTGACTGGCTCCTCCCACCAACCTGACAGGCTCTGAACAGAAACAAGAGAGTCATCAGTAAAAGAATAAAGTGAGTTTCATGAGAACAGAAACAAGAGAGTCATCAGTAAAAGAATAATGTGAGTTTCATTAGAACAGAAATCAAAGCTGCAGCTCTTCTTGTTTAATGGTGCACATCCTGCTTGTTATCCAAAACAACACAGTAACACTTCTACACATCAGCTGTTTGCTTCTCAGCTGTGAGTTTGGTTTCTCACTGTAATATTCATTTTAAACAAGGTGCAATAGACTGTCCCTACTGTTTAATGCTGCTTTGCACCTGCTCTTATTTATGTATGGATTGTTTAAGTTTTTATGTAATCTTATGTCTTCAGTGAGTGTATGTTTTTATTAAGACACATTAATTATGACAAAGCTTTTTCATTGTTGAGTCTTGAGTGTTGTTCAGTAATTATGCTTAAAATAAAACATGAATAGAATAGTGATGAGATCATA
>NC_084974.1:32933010-32970510 GCF_963691925.1 Scomber scombrus | reverse complement strand
ACTTTCTTTAGTTATCAAGGTATTTGCACATAAACAAAAGTACTGGACAAACTTAAAGACCGTGTAAAGTGAATTCAGACATTTTCTTCTAAACACATTAAATAGGTCATAAATGTATTTCTAAAAAAGATGTAAAAAGCATTTCAACCATTTAGATTTGAATTGTGGAGCTGGGCTTCAAAAACTGTGTTTCAAGATTTCTGTGTCTGGATTTAATGGTGATTAGCATAAACCCTCCCCTGCTGCTGTAGAGGTATAAATACATTCAGTGCACACTACTACTACAGTCTACAGTTAGCCAGTTAGCTGAGTTAGCCGCCGAACTAACCGCCGAGTTAGCCACCAAGCTAGCCGCTGAGTTAGCCACCGAGCTAGCCGCCGAGCTAGCCGCTGAGTTAGCAGCAGAAAGCTCTCAGACCTAGCGTCCATGTTTCTGGTAGAGGTGGTGACTTTGATTGACAGGTGACACTTGGTAGGGGGCGGGGCTTTGAAGCCTAATTTCATATATTTGGCGATTTTTTTAATTATTCAAATTTTGCAGGGTGGTTAACAACACACTTTTCTGTGGTATGTCAAACTCAGAACACATATTTATTATCACTTTACACAGACTTTAACTTGTGACCAGGTAATGGCACTAGATGAGAGATGAGATCAGAGTTGTTATCATTCATCAACATGAATGTGTGAAACTTTTGTTAGATGATATAACCTGTTGAGTGATAATTACAGGAGCTGGTGGGTATCTTTGGACTAACTAGCTGGTGGCTGTTGCTTCATAGTCAGTGTACAGAAATGAACATCAGCCTCAGCTGTGCTTTGTTTGTTGTTTCCTGACTGGAGCCGTTCCGTGTTTCTGTTGTTTTCAGTCTTTGTTGTGAGTTCTGTTCTTCTGATGGATGAGTGTTTGATTTCCTGACAGACATGCTGCTGTCCAGAGCTCTGACAGGGACTCTCAGCACTCTGCTGCTCTGCTCTGCACTGATGGAGTGCACAGGTGAGGCTGACTGCTAGACAGGTGTAACGATCCACCTGCTGACATGTGACAGTGGCTGTTCGAAACCGCATACTACATACTACATACTACATACTACATTTCTAACCTTTATAGGCAACAAATTAGCGTCACATTGTGGATCTAAAGGGCTACTTTACTTTCCCGCCAAAAAAGGTTAGAAATGTTGATAAAGTGGTATATTTACAGAGTTAGAGCTCAAATGAAATCTGCTTCTGCCTGCTGATTTCAGCTCGGGTAGGAACGAAATGCATTGTGGGTTATCGTGTAGTTTACTACAGTGTAAACAGTCCGCTTACTATTTGGTCGTTTATGGCGCTTTTCCACTACACAGTTCTAGCACGACTCGCCTCGACTCGCCTCGACTCGGTACGGTACCAGGAACCTTTTCCATTACAAAAAAGTACCTACTCAACATGGGCGGGGTCGGCATATCAGGGCTCCGCGAAACTGCTGTGACTTCGTTTTATACGCGACACAAACACATAAACAATTGAGGACATGGAGGCGATGGTGTACTTGCTGCTGTATGAGGCTTTCTGTCTCACACAAAGCAAGAAAATTGAGCCGTATGGCTGTAACTATGGTTGTAACGCTGTTGTTGGTGTTTAAAAATGCCGGGTTTGATTCTTTTGTGGGACGGCTCATGACTCATCCAGTAACAACTCTTCTGACCAATCAGTGGCCGGCAGTGTGTCGACGTCACATTTTAGTACCGGCTCGGCTCGCTTGGAACCTCACCAGAGCAGGTACTAAAAAAGTGCCAGGTACCAGGTACTTTCCCTAGTGGAAACACAAAAAAAAACGAGGAGAGGCGAGTCGTGCTGGAACTGTGTAGTGGAAAAGCGCCAGTAGTGTGTAGTGTGTAGTATGTAGTATGCAGTTTCGAACACAGCCAGTATCTGGTGTTCAGGTGTAACGATCCACCTGCTGACATGTGACAGTATCTGGTGTTCAGTGTTCCTGCAGCCGTCAGCAGCTGGACAGTTCCTCCGTTCTGCCTCCAGGAGGCGTCGAGCCAACGCCTTCCTGGAGGAGATATTACCGGGGAACCTGGAGAGGGAGTGTTACGAGGAGAGCTGCTCACAGGAGGAGGCCGCTGAGATCTTCCAAACGCGAGAGAAGACGGTAAGAACGGCTGCTGTGATCCAAACTGAAGATCAGGGGCCAGCAGGAGGTCAATGGAAATGATGACAGGGTCTCAGAGGGTTTCTGTTTGATATGACCACCGGAGGGAGCTACAGTCTGAGAACTAATGTTTAACATTCGTGTCGTCCTCCCGGGTCAAATTGACCCTGTCTGTTTTGACTGTTCCTTATTTCCTCCCTTCCTTCTTTCCTCCCTTCCTTCTTTCCGTCTGTCCTTCCTCCATCCCCCCTTCTCTCTTTCTTTCCTCCCCCCTACCTTCCTCCCTTCCTTCTTTCCTCTGTCCTCCTTTCCTTCCTTCCTTCCTCCCTTCTTTCCTCCCTCCTTCCTTCTTTCCTCCCTCCCTCCCTCCTACCTTCCTTCCTCCTTTCCTTCTTTCCTTCCTTCCTTCCTTCCTTCCATCCATCCTTCCTTCCATCCTTCCTTCCTCCCTTCCTTCCTTCCTTCCCTCATTCTTTCCATCCTTCCTCCCTCCTTCCTTCCTTCCCTCCTTCCCTCCTTCCTTCCACCCTTCCTCCCTCCCTCCTTTCCTTCCTTCTCTCCTTCCTTCCTTCCTCCCTCCTTCCTTCCCTCCTTCCTTCCCTCCTTCCTTCCACCCATCCAGACTGATGATATCAGTCCAATGTCACATGACCCTTGTCCATCGCGTCTCTCCAGCAGTCTGTGGATGCGAACTTTAAACTTTAAACTGAACCTGAGTATGATAAGCTTCCTGGGTCCATGACTCTTATTATAGTGTTTTTTTTAGTGATCAGATCATTCTTTTTTAAAAATCTTGAATCAAACTGAGAAAATAATCTGGATTTTTTTAGGGTAGTGGACAAAAATTACATATTTTGGATGTCAGTCAAAACTTCCTGTCAGAGATCAGAGGTCCCAGTTAACTCTGTGTTTCTTGTCCCACAGCTGGAGTTTTGGTACAAATACATAAGTGAGTACATCATCATCAACAATAATTATCAAATAAATGATCCCAACTGTTCAGAGTAATCAAATGTTTCACTCTTCAATACATCTGCTGCTGCTTCAGTCTGATCTGAGTTAATTACAACCTGATAATCATTATTAAAAGCTGTATTTGAGCCATTTAAATCTCATCTGAATTGATTTAAAACTGATGTAACTGCTATTTTAGTAACTTGTCATGCTGTGTTTGAGTGCTTCCTTTGTGTATCGTAGATCTGAACCCCTGTCAGACTAATCCTTGTCTGAACGGAGGGATCTGCACTCTGGAGCGAGGAGACTTCACATGTCTATGTCCACCTCAGTACCACGGCAAGACCTGCGACTCAGGTAATAAACACCTGTCACTCATGATTTAAGGCACTGCTTCAACCTGTGGGTCCAAAGCTGAATCCAGAACCTGTAGCATCCCTCAGGGAAGCTTCCAGGGGCCTCTGTTCTTTATATTTGTGTTATACCAATGGAGTTGAACCTTTTCTCAAATCAATATGAGACAATAATCTGAGTTTTTAGTTAAAGTCAGACAGCAACAAAAACTTCCTATGTTGGATAATCTGCAGCAACATATTCATGACAGTAAACCAGCTTTGTTAATGATACTTTTATCTGTATTATTGTAATGATGATAGCGTGTGTGTGTGCAGTGGTGTTGGAGTGTCGCTATAGAAATGGCGGATGCATGCAGTACTGCAGAGATCTGGTGGGTGGAGCCGGAGTTCAGTGTGGCTGCACTGATGGATATAAACTGGAGGATGATGGACAGAGGTGCTCCAAGACCGGTAACGCTCAGAGAACCGCTGTTACTTATTATAAACTATTGTTACTACTGTTACTACTGCACATAATACTGTTAGTCCACATATTACTATGATAATCTATGATATTACTGTTACTATACTGCACACGATAGGGGAGAACGGGGTAGGTAGTCACACTTTTTACTTCCCTTTGAATTCCTCATGAACCATAAACTGAATAAATTCCCTTTTAATTTGTAATGAAAGCCTAAAGTATCAGGTAGGAATAGAGAGGTCTTACTCTCCTTCAGCTGATCCTGATCAAAAGATATGAGCCATCAAATATGTCTTGTGCACTTGTACCCTACTATGGGGATGGTTGTCACACACTATGGGGTTGGTAGTAAGACACCATGGAGGTTGGTAGTAAGACATCATGGACGTTGGTTGTCCCCTGTAATAAAAAATGTATACAGTCTTAAAAAAATATTTAAAATGTTTAGTTGAATTGAAATACAACAACCTATTACATCTCCTGCACAAAGAGAACATAAACAGGAAAAATCCTTCCGTTAAATGCCTTTTTTGTCCTTATATGACAATATTGTTAATTTTCACCTCTCTGACTGCTCTGAGCTTCACATCTGGAGGAGTCTGACCCTTGTTTGTCTTCCTGATAAAGTTCCTGCTCATTTTGCTATCTTAAAAGAAAGAAAGAACTAGATTTATGATACCATATATGTATAAATACCAACATGTGACAAGCAACCCCGAAGAGAATGTGACAAACATCCCCAACTGGGATTTGTTGCTACCAGCAAAGCTACCAAACACATGTTTTGACGTAGCTAAGAAAAAAACCTCCCTAACTATCGCTCTCTCTTCATACTTTTTAATTGTAATAATTGTTTTATTATAAACTCTTTGTGTAAAAGCCCAGAAGAGGAACACTGAAGAGTTGGATATTTACATTTTCACATGAAAAACACTAAACGTCCTCTCACCTCAATGTCAAGCAGTTTACTCAAGAAATGATCTGAAGTAACATCTCACCAAAACTCTGAAACGTTTAGTATCAAAACTTTTTAACAACAGCGCCCTCTAGGGCCCGAGATCTGATGAATGTGACAACCAACCCCGTTCTCCCTACTACTGTTACTGTTATATCTCTCTGAAATTTAATGGAGTCGAAGTACAAAGTAGTAGAAAATATTAAATTAAAGTACAAATACCTAAGAAGTGTACTTCAGTACTGGGCCGTTTGCTTACCCCGTCCTGTGCAGCGGTGTTTCCTTGCGGCCGGCAGCAGATGATGGCGTTGTATCGAAGCCGCTCTCTGTGGCCTCTTCAACATCAACCACTGGACAACATCACCATGGAGACAGACGCCACGATAGACGGCAACATCATAGGGAGCTGGTTGAACTCTACAGAGGCAGGATGGGATATGATGACAGTGAATGCATCTCAGCAGAGAAGAGAGAACGAGACAGAGCTGATGGAGGAGGAGGAGGAGGCACGAGGGGGAGGAACAGGTGGGCCCTCCTCTCGAATAGTGGGTGGAGTCCTGGAGAAACAAGGAGGCAGTCCCTGGCAGGTGCGGAAGACATCTTTGATTAAATCTGTGACTTATTGTCCTTCTTTTGACGGTTTTTATTGATGTTATTCCTCCCTTCCTTCCTTATTCCTCCCTTCCTTCCTTCTTCCTTCCTTCCTTCTTCCTTCCTTCCTCCCTTCCTTCCTTATTCCTCCCTTCCTTCCTTCTTCCTTCCTTCCTTCCTTCCTTCCTTCCTTCCTTCCTTCCTTCCTTCCTTCCTCCCTCCCTCATTTCCTTCCGTCTTCCTCCCTTATTCCTCCCTTCCTTCCTTCTTCCTTCCTTCCTTCCTTCCTTCCTTCCTTCCTTCCTTCCTGTCTTTTCTCCCTTCTTTCCTTTCCTCCCTTCCTTCCTCCCTTCTTTTCCTCCCTTCCTTCCTTCCCGCCTTTCCTTCCTTCTTCTTTTCTTGTGTGTGTGTGTGTTCAGGTTCTGATCCGCAGGTCTGATGGTTACGGTTTCTGTGGGGGGACTCTGGTTTCTGATCGCTGGGTCGTTTCTGCAGCTCACTGCTTTGCGGAGACTGCAGACCACGTTACTATAGGTAACACCAACTGTTCATCTGTGTGTGTGAGGAAACAGTCTTAGTTGGAAGTAAGGATATTTTGGCCGAACCTTTAAGGATTCAGAATTGGTTTTATGATTTAGGTTAGATTCAGATTGAGGTTCAGTGTAGGGTTGAGGTGAATATAACTGACTATCATAGCGAATAGTGATATTTAGTTTAAGTAACAGCAGAGGCAGATGTCTGTGAGACTGTTTAATAGTCTCTGTTCCACCTGCACAGAGTTATTATGCTTAACATCAAGGGTCAGCTAAGCGGCTCACAGGGACAAATAAAAAAAATAAATGTTTTGACTGTTCCTTCTTTCCGTCTGTCCTTCCTCCTTCTCTCTTTCTTTCTTCCCCCTACCTTCCTCCCTTCCTCCTTTCCTTCCTTCCTTCCTCCTTCCTTCCATAATTCCATCCTTCCTCCCTCCCTCCCTCCCTCCCTCCCTCCCTCCCTCCCTCCCTCCTTTCCTTCCTTCTCTCCTTCCTTCCTTCCTCCCTCCTTCCTTCCCTCCTTCCTTCCTTCCTTCCTTCCTTCCTTCCTTCCTTCCCCCCTCCTTCCTTCTTCCTCCCTTCCTTCCTTGACTCGAGGACAACAGGAGGGTTAACATCTTTATCCAAACAACCTGCAACGAGAGCGTCACATGACTGACAGAAGGAGCAAAGCTAGCAGTGTTGTTCACTACTGATAGACCTCTGCGCCAGGCGTTGTAGTGTTATAATCCACACTGACTGTGTGTTGGTCATTCAGTAGCGACTGACAATGACCGACAAAAGCGGGACACGGCTTCAACCTCCAGCCGTGCACGTTCGCGGAGGGGAAGGGACATAGGAGGGAGGAGGGGTTGTTGCTGTTGAAGTTTTTTCAAAGTGCTGTGTGAAATGCAAGGAAGGTAAGAGTAGCTTTAATCCTCATTTGGCCAAGAATGACTGATATGCATTTATGTATTGCGTGTTGCACTTTGAATACGGTACTTTTTTTGGTTATCCACCAATATTTCCTGCTGCTGATTTATTTCTGGTGGACTGAAAGTTCAGCTGTTGTTCTTTTAAAAAATGGCATTTCTGCTAGGTTAATTAGATTTAATTAGATAATGCCATATAATTCAACTTTCATCAAGGGACCAAATAATGATGCTGATCTGCCACTATTTGCCTACCACAGATAGGTAATGATGAATCCTTTCTGCCTCTGTGTGCAGGTGACTATGATAAGCGGCGTCTTGATCCAGGTGAGCAGCTAATAAAGGTTCAGCAGGTGATGGTTCATCCTCACTTCCACTCCTTCACCTTTGACAGCGACATCGCTCTGCTGTACCTCGCCACGCCTGTCGTCAGGGGCCCCACCGCCGTCCCCGCCTGCCTGCCTGACCCTCACCTGTCCAAATACCTGCTGAAGGTAAACACAGGGTTAATCACGGATCAGTACATCTGTGTGTTCCTGAGCAGAACTGAAAACTTGTGTTCATGGCCGTAGCTACCATTGAGGACACCGAGGTCATGTCCCTGGGTATTTTTGTTTCATTGTGAAGTGAAAATAGCCAACGAGACAATTATCCATCAACGGACCGTCACGTGACACATACTAGCAGATACCGCTGCCATGTCAAAACAAAAGTAGTCGGCTATAGCCAGCGGTGGAGTGAGGCCTTGAAATCCACCGGGAATTTTTTCCCCGGCCCCGGTGTTATGTGCCAGCTGGTTTCCAATTTAACTGTTTTCCTTACCGAACAGCTCCAGCTGTGTTGCGCTTCCGTCAGCAGATTCGTCACAAATTCACAAATATACAGCATATTACTGGAGAGTTTTAAGTAGCAGTTATATAGTTCTCACTTCCAGAAAAAAATATCTGCTGCAGTAGATGTTGAACTGCGACTTGAAAATCGCCAGAAATATGTTTGTGAATTGGACCCGATTTTGCAAATGTTCATTCATTGGACGAGCCCCTTTCTCCCAGCAGGCCGTGCTCCATTCCACATTTTAAGATCAAACAAAGAAAATAATATATTGCAGTTATAATTTTTAAATATGCAACCATGGAAGTTGTAGAATACTGAAATAGGAGTTGATTTAAGTTGTAAAATTGAAAGTGATGAGAAAGAACTGGACCACAAGAGTGACCATGACTGAGAAATGCACAGCAAGAAAGCAACATAAATACATCATGGATTACAATGAACTAATATTTAAGTTGTGGTCTTCTCTTTGACCTTGGTATTTGAAAAATCCTGGCTACGGCCTTGCTTGTGTTTGTGTGTTCAGGCAGATAATCGGGGCCTGGTGACAGGCTGGGGGGCCACGAAGTTCATGGGCAAATCCTCCCGTTTCCTGAGGAAGGTGGTGCTCCCAGTGGTCAGCTACCGCGACTGCACCATGTCCACTGAACAGGTGATCTGCAGCTAGTCAAGTGTATTTATTTCACGTGTTTTATATTGTTCATTTTTTAGACTAAATTCTGATATACATATGAAAAAGAGTCAAGGAAGGAAGGGAGGAAGAAGGAAGGAAAGGAAGGAGAGGAGGGAGGGAGGAAGGGTGGAAGGAAGGAGGGAAGGAAGGAGAGAAGGAAGGAAAGGAGGGAGGGAGGAAGGGTGGAAGGAAGGAAGGAAGGAAGGAGGGAAGGAAGGAAGGAAGGAAGGGAGGAAGGAAGGAGGGAAGGAAGGAGGGAAGGGAAGGGAAGGGAGGAAGGAATAAGAAGGAAAGAAAGGAAGGAGGAAGGAAGGAGGGAAGGAAGGAGGGAGGAAGGAAGGGAGGAAAGGAAAGAAGGAAGGGAGGAAGGAAAGGAAGGAAGCAAGGATGGAGGAAAGAAGGAAGGGAGGAAGGAGGGAGGGAGAAAGGAAAGAAGGAAGGGAGGAAGGAAAGGAAGGACAGAAGGATGGTAAGGGGGAGGAAAGAAAGAGAGAAGGAGGGAGGGAGGGAGGAAAGAAGGAAGGGAGGAAGGAAAAGAAAGGAAGGAAGGAAGGGAGGAAGGACAGACAGAAGGAAGGAAGGAACAGTTAAAACAGACGGGGTTAATTTGACCCGGGAGACGACACAAAGGTTAATAATAGCAGAACGGCAGATTCTGGAGTTGCAGAGACGGATCTTCGCCTTAGTTTAGTTATCATATATCTTATTGTACTGTAATCATATCTTAATGTATTGCTACTGTATCATGTTGTTTTCATATTTCATCTCATCTGAACTCAGCTCCGTTTCTAACCTGATGTGTCTGCTGCAGGTGATCACAGACAACATGTTCTGTGCAGGATACCTGAAAGCCGGCATTGATGCGTGCAGTGGGGACAGCGGAGGACCCTTCGTAGTGAACTACAGAGGGACCTGGTTTCTGACCGGCGTGGTCAGCTGGGGAGAGGAATGCGCCGCCAGGGGGAAATATGGCGTTTACACCCGACTGGGCAACTTCCTGAGCTGGATCAGAGACACTATGGACAGACTGGACCTGAACGCCACTCAGAGCTGAAGACATGTTGAGGTCTGACTTCAGGTCCTCTGTCATAATAATCTGTTCAGTTCAGCGCAAGTTGCTGTTTACACCAATCAATCAATTAATCAATCAATCTTTATTTATATAGCGCCAAATCACAACAAAGTCATCTCAAGGCACTTTACACATAGAGCAGGTCTAAACTGAACTATTCAGGTTTAATTTAAAGAGACCCATCATTCCCACATGAGCAGCACTTAGCGACAATGGCAAGAAAAAACAGGAAAAACCTCAGAACCAGACTCAAAGTGGGAGAACATCTGCCTCGACCGGTTGGAGTAGAGAGGAGAGAGGAAGGAGAGGAGAGAGAGAGAGGAAGGAGAGGAGAGAGAGAGTGAGAGTAAGGAGAGGAGCGAGAGGAAGGAGAGGAGAGAGAGAGAGAGGAAGGAGAGGAGAGAGAGGAAGGAGAGGAGAGAGGAAGGAGAGGAGAGAGAGAGAGGAAGGAGAGGAGAGAGAGGAGAGAGAGGAAAGAGAGGATAGAGAGGAAGGAGAGGAGAGGAGAGAGAGGAGAGAAAGAGAAGCACATTGAAGGTCCAGGACTGGAATCTGTCATCCGGACGTCTACAGGCCCAGATTACCTGTGAGACGAGAAAGCACAGACAACTCCGGGGAAGAAATTTAGCTTATTGATGCATTAATAGTACATGAATGTTAATGGGTATAGATGGATGGATAGAGAGAGGAGGAGAGAGGAGCTCAGTGCATCATGGGAGTCCCCCGGCAGTCTAAGCCACCAGAGAACAAGTGTAGTTCACTGAGATGACATCAACAGATCACAGTGACGTTATTCACTCTGAATATTGAGCGCGGAAGTTCAAGCTTCACTCAGAGATGCTTTAGAAGTTTCAATAGAATAGTAAGTGGACCTTTGAGTTGAGATTATTGGTGCTTCATCCCTGTTTCTGGTTAGAGTTGCAGTTCAGTTACTGTGCAGTTTATTTTCTGTCTATTTTCTTACTAACAATAAATAAAATACAGGAGCTGAATCTTTTTTATTTCATTTAGCTTTGACAGAACAAACATTTCTCAGATGCTAAAATGTGTTTATTTCAATTCATTTATAACTTTTTATATAATTCATACATGTGTGTAAAAAATAATAACACATCAGTGCACAACAGAACATTAAATCAATGTGACTCTGTGTAAGATACATGTGAGTTTACATATTAGTGGAGAGAGAATACACACTGTCATGTCTGAATCATTATTTTTTTTGCTTTTTTGTCTGTTTTTCTTATCCGTTTGTCCCATTTTCTGTTGATGAATAAAAGGTAAATGTTTCATAATTATGCAATTTTTTAAAGTCCCGTTTGCGTCCTCTAGAGGTTGCCGAGTTCATTACATCCACAATATGAACAAACTGGAGCTGCAACCATTACTCAGTTAATGGTTTCAGTTATTTTTCAAGCATAAAAACCCACAAATGTTCTGCTTCCAGCTTCATTAAAGAGAGAATATTTGTTTTCCTTTGACATACATATCAATCAGTTGAATATTTCTAGATTCTGGGCTGTTGGTCAGACAAAAACAAGCAAATCAATCAATCAATCAATCAATCAATCAATTAAAGAATTAACTGAGAATTTATCTTTTCTAACCAACATTTGAGCCAAAATTGTAAAGTTTGTCCTAAAGTTGGCGCTAAAGGAAGAAGCATTGGGTCATTAAAAAACATCTGCAGTAAATTTCCTGAAAATTTGACCAGCTGTTTTCAAGCTATTCGTCTGTGGGGCAAAAAGACATCAATAAATAACACAAAAAGGAGCGTAATGGTGTATGTTCAGATTAGGGCTGTGGGATCTTATCATACAGATCATCGTCTATCATGTTTTGCTTTGCGTTCTTTTGCACGGCATGGATGCAGGCAGGACATTTTAATAACGCCAACACGAACAAACGTGGAGGAGAATGAACGTGACACAGAGCAGCGTAACTCCGAACAGGACCAGCCAAGACAAAGATGAGGAATTGGTACCTAAAAGACTGACATGGATCAGAAAACCATCACGTGTTTCATGCTTAACTGAGAAGTTACACAAAGGTTCAAAATAAAATGAGCAAAATAATCGAATATAGGTAGGGGAGAACGGGGTTGGTTGTCACATTCATCAGATCTCGGGCCCTAGAGGGCGCTGTTGTTAAAAGGTTTTGGTACTGAACGTTTCAGAGTTTAGTTGAGATGTTACTTCAGATCATTTCTGGAGTAAACTGCTTGACATTGAGGTGAGAGGACGTTTAGTGTTTTTCATGTGAAAATGTAAATATCCAACTCTTCAGTGTTTCTCTTCTTTTACACAATGAGTTTATAATAAAACAATTATTACCATTAAAAAGTATGAAGAGAGAGCGATAGTTAGGGAGGTTTGTTTCTTAGCTACGACAAAACATGTAGTTGTTCGCTTTGCTGGTAGAGAAAAATCCCAGTTGGGGATGTTTGTCACATTCTCTTCATGGTTGGTTGTCACATGTTGGTATTTACATGTTTCATATATCTAGTTCTTTCTTTCTTTTAAGATAGCAAAATGAGCAGGAACTTTGTCAGGAAGACAAACAAGGGTCAGACTCCTCCAGATGTGAAGCTCAGAGCAGTCAGAGAGGTGAAAATTAACAATATTGTCATATAAGGACAAAAAAGGCACTTAGCGGAATGATTTTTCCTTTGTTCTCTTTGTGCAGGAGGGTTGTATTAGATTGTTGTATTTCAATTAAACTAAACATTTTAAATACTTTTTTAAGACTGTATACATTTTTTATTTTTCCCCATTAATATAACACAGGGACAACCAACCTCCATGATGTCTTACTACCAACCTCATCGTGTGGTTGGTTGTCACAAGTGCACAAGACATATTTGACGGCTCATATCTTTTGAACAGAATCAGCTGAAGGAGAGTAAGACCTCTCTATTCCTACCTGACACTTTAGGCTTTCATCACAAATTAAAAGTTAATTTATTCAGTTTATGGTTTATGAGAAATTCAAAGGAAAGTAAAAAGTGTGACTACCAACCCCATTCTCCCCTACCTTTTGTGTTTCGAGTATATAATTCAAAATGTAATAAGAAATAGGCTTTTTGATGCAGTCATTTTATATAAAGTATTCATTCATTGAATTTGCAGAAAATGTTCTATATCATGATATGTATCGTTATCTGGTTATGAAATGACTCATATCAGGATTTGAGACTTTGGTTATATCGAACAGCCTTAGTTCAGATCTTTGGTGGAATTTAAATAACAAACAAACAAACAAACAGAAAAAAAGTTTGGTCACAATCTGTTAATAAAGTTTCTCTGAGTTAAACATGTTTCATTAAAAGAAAGAAATAATCTCAATGGTCCAATCAAACTAGTGTTCATGTTACATCTTTTTTTTTTATAACCACTAATTGGAAGCATAGATGAATAATAAGTGTCAAAAAATATTAATGAATAATTTCTGTAAAGTTGGGTCTGTTTTCATTTAACTGGTTTGTCAATTAAAAACTGAAGTATAATTTAAAAAAAGTTAATTTAATGCACTAAAAATTGTTTAAGATTCAATAAATTCAGATGCATATTCTAACCTTTACCCATAAACTGTGTGCTTAATATATTTATCCATCTGTACACATGCTTTATGAATCCATGCATTAATAGTACAATCATACAACCACCGGGGGGCAGCGTACAAAATGACAAATAACTTTAAATCCCACCCAGAGCAAAAGATCCCTGATGTTTGTGCTGATCTGACAGATAGAAACATGTAAACACGAACATTTAGATAGAAAAAAATAATATCATCAGAAGAGCACAGCCCATTGTCCCCTCAGCCCTATGTTCCCTCAGCTCTGTGTTCCCTCAGCCCTATGTTCCCTCAGGCCTAGATTCCCACAACACAGGTATGGCCATTCCCTAATGTTGCCCCCCACCCCCCCCCCCCCTAAGGGCTGAGGGAACTTAAGGCTGAGGGAACATAAGGCTGAGGGAACATAGGGCTGAGGGAACATAGGGCTGAGAGAACAAAGGGCTGAGGGAACATAGGGCTGAGAGAACAAAGGGTTGAGGGAACATAGGGTTGAGGGAACATAAGGCTGAGGGAACATAAGGCTGAGGGAACATAGGGCTGAGGGAACATAGGGCTGAGGGAACATAAGGCTGAGGGAACATAGGGCTTAGGGAACATAGGGCTGAGGGAACATAGACTCGCTCCCACCATTAGATTGGAAGTCGGGAATACCAACTCGGAACACGTAGCCACGCCCTAATGCATACCCTGCTTTATCGTCACATATAAAATCAGGGAGGCCAAAATGTCCCAAATGAACATCATACTGCATTGAAGAAGGCTTTAAACTAGCGATTGAGACCATAAACACATTTTGAAAACGTTTACTGAGGTTAGAAATCAAGTGAGAAGTTGGTGAATTCTCCATTGACTTGTATAGAGACGGAAGTCCTTTTGACACCAAGACGGTCGCCCCCTTGTGGCCTTTTGATAGAATGCAGTTTTAAGTTACTTCTGCGTTGGCCTCATTTCAGAGGACTGAAACTCCCGCCTGGTGACAACTCATACGTCCTGATTAAGCCTGACCACTAGGGGGCAGTATGAAGGTGGTTCTGTATCCACTCCACGTATTTAACCACTCGGGTGTAGACTCCGTACACCCTTTGACTCCCGCACTCTTCCGGCCCGCCCCAGGATACCAATCCGAACACCACCCACCTCCTGCTGCCCTCGTCCTCCATCACAAACGCCCCCCCCGCTGTCCCCCAGGCAGGTGTCCCTCCCGCCCTCGTAGAAACCGGCACAGAACATGTTGTCGGTGATGTTGTAGCTGACGGAGCGCGAGGTGTAACTGGCCTGGCACTCATCCTGGGACACCACCGGCAGCTTCACGTACTGCAGGAGGTCAGAGGTCATCCCCAGGTCAGTGTCTGCCGCAGGGTCAGAGCTCAGGGTGGAGGGGTCACCAGGGGAGGAGGAGGTGTTCGGGTTGGAGATGCCCCAACCAGCAACAACACCCAGAGAGTTAGGGAGAGGCATTGGGGTGTCGTCCTGGATAATGCGGAGGTCAAAGGTCAAGAAAATGTTGACATGTTTGTTTCTCTACAATATTTATTGTCCTTATTTTCCAAATGTGTTCTTATGCTTAATAGATGCCCTCACTTTAAATAACATACCTTAACATAAAAAAGTGTCTGAGCATCTCCCCACTGTAGAACCAGAAATATCAACACTTTCTAAAACTGTCCCTATACTTCAAAAACGTCTTTTATAAAACTGTTGCCACTTTGACCCCGTCTGTTTTGACTGTTCCTTCTTTCCTCCCTTTCTTCCTTCCGTCTGTCCTTCCTCCCTCCTTCATTCTCTCTTAATTCCCTCCCCCCTACCTTCATCCCTTCCTTCTTTCCTCTGTCCTCCTTTCCTTCCTTCCTTCCTTCCTTCCTCCCTCCTTCCTTCTCTTCCTTCTTCCCTCCTTTCATTCCTTCCTTCCTTCCCTTCTTCCATCCATCCTTCCTCCCTTCCTTCTATCCTTCCTCCCTCCCTCCATCCCTCCCGTCCTTCCTTCCCTCTTTCCTTCATTTCTCCCTCCTTCCTACTTTCCTCCCTCCTACCTTCCTTCCTCCCTCCTTTTCTTCCTTCCTTCCTTCCCTCCTTCCTTCCATCCTTCCTCCCTTCCTTCTATCCTTCCTCCCTCCCTCCTTTCCTTCCCCAGTTCCTTCCTTCCCTCCTTCCTTCCACCCTTCCTCCCTTCCTCCTTTCTTCCACCCTTCCTCCCTCTCTCCTTTCCTTCCTCCTTTCCTTCCTTCCTTCTTCCTCCCTTCCTTCCTTGACTCGAGGACAACAGGAGGGTTAAATGTGATGAGCAGTATGCAGTATTCATTATGTACAGTAAAATAACACTAACTAATATGTCCTGTGGTATTTTCAGTAATATGTCACCTGTCTGTGTGGTGTTGGGAGACAGACGGGACGGATGATCTCATTCAGCTCCACCTTCTCTCTCAGCTTCACCAGGGCGATGTCGTTGTTGTAGTTGTCGGGCTGGAAGTCCGGATGGAGGACGATCTCCAGCACTGAGCGGTTTGTGGCCCGGCGTTTGTCCCGGGCGTCATGGAGACCGAGGAAGACCTGAGACACAAAGAGAGACGCCCGGGTGTCTTCAACAACGATCACATGGACTCCAAATAAACCTAAAGGACATTTCAGAGAGCCTGACACTTGCTATGAAACATCCTCTTTTCCTTCCTTCTTCCTTTCTTCCATCCTTCCTTCCTCCCTCTTTTCCTTCCTTCTTCCTTCCTTCCATCCTTCCTCCCTCCCCTTCCTTCTTCCTCCATCTTTTCCTTCCTCCCTTCCTTCCTTCCTTCCTTCCTTCCTCCCTCTATACAGACCTTAACGTGTTCGGGAGCCACGGGAACGACGCTGGTGTCCCTCCGCTGGGAGCGCAGCACGTGGGCCGCT
The DNA here is from genome assembly GCF_963691925.1 of Scomber scombrus. Taxonomy (NCBI): domain Eukaryota; kingdom Metazoa; phylum Chordata; class Actinopteri; order Scombriformes; family Scombridae; genus Scomber; species Scomber scombrus. The sequence goes on along the minus strand of NC_084974.1, from coordinate 32,954,569 downwards.
GTGAGGACCCAGGACTCGGACAGAAGGGCCCCGGATCCGAACCAGCGGTCCTCAGGGACCCGGGACAAATCCTCCACGCTGAGCAGAACCTGCCAGGGGAACAAGCCGGGCTCGGCGCTGCGACCACCTACGATCCGCTTCATGTGAGGGGGGAGCGAGCGGACCGGCCGGCCGCAGGCTGGACGAGGAAACAGAACCCGAGTTATTATAGTTTAAAATGTTCATTAGTGTTTATTATTTTCATTTAATTTCTCAGTTTGTTTGTTTTTTTATTTCAGTTTAGTTTATTTAGTTGTCGTCCTCCCGGGTCAAATTGACACCATCTCTTTTGACTGTTCCTTACTTCCTTCCTTCCTTCTTTCTTTCCTTCCTTCCTTCTTTCTTTCCTTCCTTTCTTCTTTCTTTCCTCCTTTCCTTCCTTCCTTCTTTTCTTACTTCCTCCCTCTTTCTTTAATTTTTCCTTCGTTCTTCCCTTTCTTCCCTCTTTCTTTGCTCCCTCCTCCTTCCATACTTCTTTCCTCACTTCCCTCCCTCCTTTCCTTCCCTCCTTCATTCCATCCTTCCTTCCACCCTTCCTCCCTCCCACCTTTCCTTCCTTCTCTCCTTCCTTCCACCCTTCCTCCCTCCCTACTTTCCTTCCTTCTTCCTCCCTTCCTTCCTTGACTCGAGGACAACAGGAGGGTTAAATGTCCGCTATGCTGCCCCCTACTGGCAGGACACAGTGACAATCTGCAATTCAGTTTAGTTTTAGTTAGTTTTGCTTTGTTTACTGCAGTTTTTATTTAGTTTTTTATCATTTTTATTTTTAATTCAGTTAATTAAATCTTTTTTTAATAACTGTGGTGAGAACATGATACCTGGCAGACAGGTGGGCAGTGTGGCTCCTGCTTCTGAACTCATCCATTCTCCGCTCTGCTCACAGCTGTAAGAACCTACAACACACAACAACATTCAAACAGTTTCAACCCTAAAACTAAACTCTGACCTCTCACACAGACCTTTGAATATATAAACACTACCGGTCAAAAGTTTTAGAACATCCAATGAAGAGCTTGAAATGGTACAAAGGTAAGTGGTGAACTGCCAGAGGTTAAAAAGGTAAGGTTACCAAAACTGAAAATTATACAAAAAAAGTTAACCCTCCTGTTGTCCTCAAGGAAGGAAGGGAGGAAGGAAGGAAGGAAAGGAGGGAGGAAGGAAGGAAGGAAGGAAGGAAGAAAGGAAGGAAGGAAGGAAGGAAAGTAAGAAGGAGGGAGGGAGGGAGAAAGGAAAAGAGTGAGGAAGGAAGGAAGGAGGAAAGAAGGAAGGAAGGAAAGAAGGAAGGAGGGAGGGAGGAAGGAAGGAAGGAAGGAAGGAAGGAAGGAAGGAGGGAAGGAAGGAGGGAAGGAAGGAAGGAAGGAAAGGAGGGAAGGAAGGAAAGTAAGAAGGAGGGAGGGAGGGAGAAAGGAAAAGAGTGAGGAAGGAAAGAAGGAAGGGGAGGAAGTTAGGGGGAGGAAAGAAAGAAGGAAGGAGGGAGGGAGGAAGGAAGGAAGGAAGGAAAGAGGGAAGGAGGGAGGAAGGAGGGAAGGAGGGAAGGAGGGAGGAAGGAAGGAAGGAAGGAAGGAAGGGGGAAAGGAAAGAAGGAAGGGAGGGAGAAAGGAAAAGAGGAAAGGAGGAAGGAAGGGAAGGAGGGAGGGATGGAGGAAGGAAAAAAAGGAAGGGAGGAAAGAAAGAGAGAAGGAAGGAAGGAGGGAGGGATAGAGGAAGGAAAGAAGGAGGGAGGAAAGAGAGAGGAAGGAAAGAAAGACAGAAGGAAGTAAGGGAGGAAAGAAGGAACAGTCAAAGTTTGACCGGTAGTGTGTATAATATATATATAATCTATTACAATAATAATATCAATGATAATAATAATCTCACTGTTGCCGGGTTGCAGCTGGATCGTTTCCTCTTTGCAGACGTAACGGACAGTCGCACCAAACTTCGTGCTGTTGTCATGGCTACCGAACACCACGTCGGCCATTTCCACCTCCTTCGGACTCCCGCAATCCACCACTGTGACAGAGAGGAGACAGAGCACTCAGGGACCAATCAGCTTTCAGTATGAGCAGAGCGGAGGGTGATGATGAAGGTGAGATGGATCCTTCCTCACCTCGTTATGTTAACTGAAGAAAAATAATAATCATCAAAATCATTTCTTATTAAAACGATTCTGAAGAATAAATTATATCTGAATTTACTTTATTTATTATTAATATTATTATTATTACTTTTTTAACCTTTATTAAACTTTTTTTAGGTGATGCTTTATTGTATTTCCCTTATTATATTCTCCCTTCCTCTTTTCCTCCATCCCTCCCTCCTAACTCCTTTCCTTCCTTCCTTCCTCCTTTCCTTCCTTGCTTCCTCCCTCTTTCTATAATTTTTCCTTCGTTCTTCCCCTTCTTCCCTCTTTCTTTGCTCCCTCCTCCTTCCATACTTCTTTCCTCACTTCCTTCCTTCCTTCCCTCCCTCCTTACTCCTTTCCTTCCTTCCTTCCTTCCGTCCTTCCTTTCCTTACTTCCTTCCTTCCTTCCTCCCTCCCTTTCATCCTTCCATCTTTCCTTCCTTCCTTCCATCCTTCCATCTTTCCTTCCTTCCTTCCTTCCTTCCTTCCTCCTTTCCTTCTTTCCTTCCTTCCTTCCTCTTTCTTTAATTTTTCCTTCGTTCTTCCCCATCTTCCCTCTTTCTTTGTTCCCTCCTCCTTCCATACTTCTTTCCTCACTTCCTTCCTTCCTTCCTTCCTTCCTTCCTTCCTTCCACTTTGTAACTTTTTTGCTTTCTACATAAAATAAAAATAATATAATTTTCTTTTTAATACTTTCTGGCTTTGTAAATATGTTTTGCCGGAAGTTTCATGACATTGAACACTTTCAACTTTTTTTCCTCAGTTTTTTTCTTTCCAAAAGTTTAATCTCTAACAACAGCTGCAGCTAAATGAGTTATGAAATGATGAAATGTGATGATTTATGATTTATTTAAGTTATGATTTATGATTGGTGAGTATAAGGGTCAGTGACTTCTGTCCTCCATGATGTTTTGCTGCTTTAATGTTTTTGGGTCAGTGATGTTTATTAGTGTCCATGTGGTTTAGTTTAAATTTAAAGGGTTAAAATGTGAAAATAAACGTATGAATAACTTCACACATTCTTTTTTTGTGGACCCAGCATCAAATTTCTGCTTTTAATCTATTTTGAGAGAATATATTAGAGGATTATGGCAAAAATGTCTAAGTGGTGTAACCATAAAAACTTTGTACCAAATAATTCAACTTGCTTAAAAACAGTAAATTCTCAATAAAACACCATATCAACTAGTTTGGCATGATCTTACATTATAACTTTATATTAAATAAAGGTAATGGAATACAATTGTTCTAAATATTACATTTACTCTGGTTACCATGGAGATCAGGAACCTCACTGCTTTCTCTCTTTCTTTCTTCTAATATGTAATATTTATCATTATTTTGTGGTTACACCATTTGACATTTTCAGGAGCATTCAGTCTTACTTTTGGTAAAAAAAAATGGTACAAATGTCATTTCAAACTGATTTATGAATTCATCATCTTACCAACACTTATTAGTCACTGACTCATAGATGCTGATGACGTTACATGAAAATGAAAACGTAATATTGAAGTCGTACCTCGTCATGATCCGACCGTTCAGTCAGAAGCTCGGAGGCAGCAGATCAATCAATTAATTTATCTTTGATCACATATAATCATTTATCGATAATAGATTATTGTTTTTGATATGAATATGATTTACACATCAGCTTTATATTGTTTAACAGAGACACACGACTGCAGACTCTGGTTTTGATTTGTTTTATTAAAAAATAATTAAAACTATGTAAAAAAAGAAAGAAGAGTTATGTTTAAAGCAGCAGCGTCTCATCGCTCGGCAGTCAGTGTGTCACTAATCTAAACTGTGATTGGTTAAGATGCTGGACAGAGACCGCCGCCTCCTCCCCGAGTCTGTTTCTACGGAGACACAAAGACACAAAGAGAGAGAGAGAGAGAGAGAGAGAGAGAGAGAGAGAGAAAGAGAGAGAGAGAGAGAGAGAAAGAGCGGGAAAGTCCTGTAAATATGTAAATATGTAAATATGAGACTGTCGGAAGACGTGACATCTGCCATGTGCTGACTGGTTGATTCATAGATGTAATGTGATTGGCTGGTTTTAATTTAGTTTATTTATTTGCAGTAGGGATGCTCGATATTGACTTTTCTGCCGATATTCGATATTCCGATATTCCCCAACTCTTAATTTCCGATACCGATATCACCCGATACCGATATTTGCAGGCTTTTTACACCAAAACTATTAGGTAACAACATAACATATCTCCTACTGTTGAATTAACACACTATGCCTAATTTTATTGTGATGCTCCACTGGATGCAAACATAAATGCAACATGGCTTTCCACATGTAAACACTGTCTGTGCAACATAAGAGAACAACTTCAACTTAAGTTATGGAAAAAAGTGCCAACATGGCACTGCCATATTTATTATGCTGCTTTGCAGTCATTGCAAATTCCTCTCAGCTGTTGTGTCTCCAGCAGAGTAGGACCCAGATAGGACCCAGATAGGACCCACCGGACTCTGACGGTGACGTCACAGAGGCGACTCGCCAAAAACATAACAGAGAAAATGACAACGAGGAAGTAAACCTTCTGTTTGTGTGTTCGTGTACATGGCGGTGGACGCTATGAACTTGTTAGCCACGGTTAGCCACGGTTACAACCCACAAGTCTAGCGTGTTGTTGTTATACGTCATCAAGAGCGCGCCGGTAAATGTCCCATGCTGCGTTCATGCAGGCTCGGAAATGCTGAAGCCTACAGAACAAATATCGGTTATAAAAACCTGATATCGATACTCCCCGATATTACATTTTTAAGTGAATATCGGCCGATAATATCGGACATCCCTAATTTGCAGTAATATTAATTAAAAATGTGAAAATAATGAACTTCCAGAAAAAGTGAGTGACGTAAGCGAGTGCAGATCTTAAAGGTTAATCCGCTGTGTTAAACTGTGTTTAATTATTTACAATATTATTATTCATGTTGTCCTGATTTAATGCAGAGCTTCAGTTCAGTGTCAAACAGAGAAGAGACAGAGTTTGTTCTTACTTTGGCAGAGAGGAGGACTGCTGCTCCACTGTCCATCAGACTGACAGCTGATCTGATAATGATCCAGATATTGATCGTCCTGAAGCACAGACACAACAACAACAACACAATGAGCTGTAAGACATCACAAACATCCAGATCATCACCATAAACTGTATATAAGAAATGGACGTAACATCTGTGACGTCACCCATTGGTTTGTGGACTGCTGCTCGGAGGCCAATAGTATCGGATCTGAGCAGCGCCATCTTGAAAATTTGCGGTGCATGCTGGGAAAATAAAAACAGGGATTCTACTTATATGGGCATCAGGAGGAGCATGAGGCGCCCTCCTGAACCTGTGAACCAATCAACCTGTCAATCACCACGTAGCCACGCCCTAATGCATACCAACTAACCAAGTTAGCTGTTACGACTATAACCACAAAATTCCGGAGAAAACTGTCGGTGTGAAACAAGTTCACGGCTATTTCCTGCAGTCTATCTGTCCGCGCTCCTGAACCTGTGAACCAATCAACCTGTCAATCACCACGTAGCCACGCCCTAATGCATACCCTGCTTTATCGTCACATATAAAATCAGGGAGGCCAAAATGTCCCAAATGAACATCATACTGCATTGAAGAAGGCTTTAAACTAGCGATTGAGACCATAAACACATTTTGAAAACGTTTACTGAGGTTAGAAATCAAGTGAGAAGTTGGTGAATTCTCCATTGACTTGTATAGAGACGGAAGTCCTTTTGACACCAAAACGGTCGCCCCCTGGTGGCCTTTTGATAGAATGCAGTTTTAAGTCACTTCTGCGTTGGCCTCATTTCAGAGGACCAGAACTCCCCGCCTGGTTCACACAATACTAAATCTGAGGAGTGATGCACGTTAGAGCCACTAGAGTGCGACAGCACGGACTGTGATAATAAACTTTGTCTAACCTCTTACACACTGTCTCACCTTCAGCAGTCTGTAACCGGCCTCACAGGTGAACAGGATGTGGTCTTTGAAGGAGTATTCTGATTGGACGGGGGTCAGCAAGGCGTTGGGCGGATTCTCAGGTACCGGACACTGACTTCCTGTCAAGACAAAATAAAAGCATGCTTTATGTCTCTTTAAGTGTGTGTGTGTGTGTGTGTAGTTGTGAGTGTGTACATTAACCTATAGATGAGTATGTGTATAGTTGTGAGTGTGTACATTAACCTATAGATGAGTATGTGTGTAGTTGTGAGTGTGTACATTAACCTATAGATGTGTATGTGTGTGTGTGTGTAGTTGTGAGTGTGTACATTAACCTATAGATGAGTATGTGTATAGTTGTAAGTGTGTACATTAACCTATAGATGAGTATGTGTGTAGTTGTGAATGTGTACATTAACCTATAGATGTGTGCGTGTGTGTGTGTGTGTGTGTAGTTGTGAGTGTGTGTGTAGTTGTGAGTGTGTACATTAACCTATAGATGTGTGTGTGCGTGTGTGTGTGTGTGTGTGTGTGTGTGTGTGTGTGTGTGTGTGTGTAGTTGTGAGTGTGTACATTAACCTATAGATGTGTATGTGAGTCTCCAGCCGAGGTTTTCTCCTGAGTTGTCGCTGTGGAAAAAGATGTGGACGATGTTGCTGTCGGTGTCGATCAGTCCTGGAGATCGATCACCACAGAAAGGACCAAACTCACTGCTGCCTGCTTTGATCTAACACACACACACACACACACACACACACACACACACACACACACACACACACACACACACGTTATTGATTAGTATTGATTACAGATCATGTGTGTGTGTGTGTGTGTGTGTGTGTGTGTGTGTGTGTGCTGTCCTGACCTTAACGTAGTCGTACGGACAGCTGACATCGGGATGATCCTCCACGTCGAAGTTGGGGTCAAACTGAAGGCGGATCCTGAAGCCCGCCTCCACCTGGATCAAGTACAGACACTCGGAGCTCTTTGGATACGGAGACGGGAAGTCCACGCTGCTGAGAACACCGGAGCGTTGCCTGAACACACCGTCACTGCACTCCACTGAACACACACAGTAAAGTCACTTTAAGCCTCTCTGGAAGGGGAGAACAGGTCTAAATACACAGCTGCTGATGGTATTCTACCGTTCGGCCATTGAAAGCATACTGGTATACTGCATCACAGTCTGGCATGCTGGCTGTTCTGCAGAGGGTAATAAAAACTGCCCAAAAAATCATCGGCTGTTCTCTCCTCTCCCTTGATGACATCGCCAGTAGCCGCTATCTCAGCAGGGCCTCAGCCATCACCACAGACTGTACGCATCCTGGTCACCACCTGTTCCACCTTCTGCCCTCTGGGAGGCGCTACAGATCACTCAAAACCCGGACTACCAGATTCAATCACAGCTTTTTTCCTACAGCAATACGCACCCTGAACGGACTCAAATAACACAAGTAAAGCATTTCTCCTTCCGTGCAATACAATAACTGAAATTGATTCTTCTTCTCCACGTGCAATATTCTTGTTTTTATTGACTGATCTTATTTTATTTTTTATTTATTTTATTTATTTATTATGTATGTATGATCTGTGATTGAGTACTATTTGTGGCACCTAACAGAGCAGCACTTTTAATTTCGTTGTATTGTTCACAATATAATGACAATAAAGACACTTTGACTTCGACTTGAACAGGGTCGGTTGTCACATCACAAGCTGCTGTTCTTACTGAGTGTGATGTTGCTCTTTTCTCTGTGCGCAGTTTGTTTTGCTCTCCTGTAATCTCAGTTTAAACCTGCAGAGTTTATGACATCACAACATTTGAGCCAATCATGGTCTAGTAGACTTATTCAAATTATACAAGTGTGATGTGGAAACTTGAGATATGTTTTTACATGAAGGAGAAGATTTCACAAATTCAAAGTAGAGTTTTTATAAATCTTTAACTATGACCGGAGAGACTCTTTAAAAGGAGGCGAAATTAAGACTAGAGCTCCAACGATTAATCAACAAGTTGCCAACTGTTAAATGATCAGTAACTATGCAAGCTTATCATTATCGATTGAATGTTTTGAGACATTCTTTTTTTTAAAAAGAGTCAAAATTCTCTGATTCAGCTTCTTAAATGTGAATATTTTCTGTTATTTTAGTCTCTATGACAACATCTCTGTTTCATACAAACATAGAAAGATGATCTTATCTGGTGGGGAAGAAAGAAAAAAGCGGAATTTTACTTCACACTGAATCTGTTTTATATCCTCTGACAGTGTTTCATGTAGTGGACTGTTCATGTTTACATCCAGAGAAAAAACTCAAGAGGTCAAATGTGGAGGAATGCTGCTGCTTCACATCTGATCAATAGGTTCAATAACCTGTGTGTGTATGTGTGTATGTGTGTGTGTGTGTGTGTGTGTGTGTGTGTGTGTGTGTGTGTGTGTGTGTGCCTCCTCCTCCTCCACACAGAAACATGCCGAACATGTAAATATTTACTGCCAATCAGGAGCCACTATCAGTCAGACAGAGGTTGTAGTCCACACACACACACACACACACACACACACACACACACACACACACACACACACACACACACACACACACACACACACACACACACAGGAGAACTATAAGCTGCATTATCTGTGTGTGGTAGTTAAGAATTTTAAAATAATTTGATTTTCCAGAAACATAATTTGATTCCTTTTCAGCGTTATGCATTGTGTTCGACTTTCTTAACACATTATTTCATTGTTATTTCATTGTGTGTGTTCTTTGTCTGGGTTGATTATGCGTCGATCTATTGGTAATGCCTCAGGGCTTCAGTAGGGGGAATCGCGCTACTCTTCCTCATTCAATACAGACGAGTGAAGGCAAGAGCAGAGTGTGTGTTTATTCATCCCTCTTCCCTCACTATTTTCCCTGTTTAAGGTAATTACCGTACACAAAGCACTATAAATTTAGTGACACACGTTGTTAATAATTGTTATTTTGTCATGGTTGTTCATTGTGAGAGAAAGAGGTGAATTTTGTACTTTTATGTTGTCAAAGAGTTTCTGGCTAACTTCGTCACTGTGTAAGCTAGCTACTGTTACTGCCTCGCTTTAGCGCCTGACTGTTGTTCCGCCATTTTCTATATTTGAGTTTGTCACAGAGGTATTTTCTGTAAGATGCTTAAAAATGGTATTTTATTACTGTAACAAGTCAGTTTATGTGTTAGCTAAAATACATAAGTTAAAAAGGTAAATGTATTTCATGTAAGTTGCAGTCTATGCTGGTTAAAAATATAATTTACATTATTTAGAAAACCATAGAGGATAACTTAGTCATGGAAACTGTGGTCCTGAGACTGAGTGTATTCATACTGGGAAAATGTGTGAATTTGGTTGTACTGTATATAATTAAGATTCAATACAGACGAGTGAAGGCAAGAGCAGAGTGTGTGTTTATTCATCCCTCTTCCCTCACTATTTTCCCTGTTTAAGGGCACAACATGTGCTGGTGAATCCGATGATATTTGGTTGAATTTTAATTCCTTCCTCACATATTTTGTGCCACAAACACAAAAACACATTTGGGTCAATGATGTTTTTATGTGGTTTTAAAGGGTTAAAATGTGAACATAAACGTATGAATAACTTCTGCTTTTAATCCATTTTGAGAGAATATATTAGAGGATTATGGCAAAAATGTCTAAGTGGTGTAACCATAAAAACTTTGTACCAAATAATTCAACTTGCTTAAAAACAGTAAATAGTCAATAAAACACCATATCAACTAGTTTGGCATGATCTTACATTATAACTTTATATTAAATAAAGGTAATGGAATACAATTGTTCTAAATATTACATTTACTCTGGTTACCATGGAGATCAGGAAACATTTTCAATAGTTCTTGAAGTTGTTGGAAGCAGAAAGAAAGGAACTAAAGGACTTTGACGGTACAAACTGTGATAGCTAGATGACTGGATCAGCGCATCTTAAACAGCAGGTCAGGTGGGGTCGTCGTGGTATTCAGTGGTTAATAACCACGAAAAGAGATTAAAAGAAGGACAATGAGTGAGCCTGTGCAGGGTCATGAGTGTCAAAGGTTCATTGATGCATGCTGTAACCTGGAGAAGAAGATGGCAGCAGGATGCGTTACTGGAAGCCGTTGGAGGCAGTGTGACATATTCTCTACGTGTTTTGAGAAACCTTTGAACACCATTGTTAGCAGACCAAGCGGTGGCAGCAGCGTCCTACAGGTTAGAGAGGCAAGCTTGTGACTGGGACTCTATACAAGTCAATGGAGAATTCACCAACTTCTCACTTGATTTCTAACCTCAGTAAACGTTTTCAAAATGTGTTTATGGTCTCAATCGCTAGTTTAAAGCCTTCTTCAATGCAGTATGATGTTCATTTGGGACATTTTGGCCTCCCTGATTTTATATGTGACGATAAAGCAGGGTATGCATTAGGGCGTGGCTACGTCGTGATAGACAGGTTGATGGTTCACAGGTTCATGAGCGCGGACAGATAGACTGCAGGAAATAGCCGTGAACTTGTTTCACACCGACAGTTTTCTCCGGAGTTTTTGTGGTTATAGTCGTAACAGCTAACTTGGTTAGCATCACCAGGTTGCCGGTGTAGACTGTGGTAGATCCAGCCCTCGCAACCTCCCCCGCTCAGTCCTCTTGCTCCTCCTGATGCCCATATAAGTAGAATCCCTGTTTTTATTTTTCCCAGCATGCACCTGTAATTTTCAAGATGGCGCTGCTCAGATCCGAAACTATTGGCCTCCGAGCAGCAGTCCACAAACCAATGGGTGACGTCACGGATGTTACGTCCATTTCTTATATACAGTCTATGGGTCGTACTGGGCAGCTTCCAGGTGTGAATTAAAACTGTTACACACAATGAAACTTCCCTGAGTTCAAAGTGTCGCCTCAGCCTCCAAATTCCCCGCATCTCAATCTGATCGAGCATCTGTAGAAACACAAATCGGATCCACGGAGGCCCCACCTCACCACTCACAGGACTTAAAGGATCTGCTGTGGACGTCTTGGTGCCACATACCAGAGGACTCTTATAAAGGTCTTTTGAGTCTACGCATCGATGGGTCAGAGCTGGTGGCACGATGGGGGCGTACACAGTATTAGGCTGATCGGTGTGTTATGTTGTAGTATGTTAAAGTGGATGTAAGTTGACCCTGTGCGTTTCTTTTGATTTCACTTAAACTCTCAGACTGTGTGTTGGAGCTTTTCGGATGTAATGAGCTTAAACGTCTCTGTGTTGAACTGTGTTTCAGGGGAGATTTGAATTCCAGCAGCTTGATCCTGATTACAGTCTGCTGTCAACAAGTCACAGTTTCCAACCATAACGAAACGCCTTTGTAACATGTTTCACTGCAGTGGTTTTATACAAACATCACATTCACCTCAATCCAAAGGAGCTTTAAAGGAATAGGAAACAGACTTTTAGGCTGCTAAAGCAAGAAAGATAAATAAACAAACGTAAAATAAACAAAGTTCTTTTTTTTATGAATGTATTTAAAGATATTTGTTCTGTGTGTATTTATATCTGGGTCAATCATAAAAACTTTGTACCAAATAATTCAACTTTTTGCTGCTTTAATGTTTTTGGGTCAGTGATGTTTATTAGTGTCCATGTGGTTTAGTTTAAATTTAAAGGGTTAAAATGTGAAAATAAACGTATGAATAACTTGCACACATTCTTTTTTTGTGGACCCAGCATCAAATTTCTGCTTTTAATCTATTTTGAGAGAATATATTAGAGGATTATGGCAAAAATGTCTAAGTGGTGTAACCATAAAAACTTGCTTAAAAACAGTAAATAGTCAATAAAACACCATATCAACTAGTTTGGCATGATCTTACATTATAACTTTATATTAAATAAAGGTAATGGAATACAATTGTTCTAAATATTACATTTACTCTGGTTACCATGGAGATCAGGAACCTGCTGCTTTACTTCTTTCTTTCTTTCTTTCTTTCTTTTTCTCTTTCTTTCTTTCTTTCTCTCTTTATCTTATTTCTTTCTTTCTTTCTCTTTTCCTCTTTTATCTTTCTTTCTTTCTTTCCTTCTCCTCTTCCTCCTTTATTTCTTTCTTTCTATCTTTCTCCTACTTGTTCTTTCCCTTTACTCGTACTCCTTTCTTTCTCCTCTTCCTTGTTTATCTCTCTTTCTCTCCTCCTCCAACTTTGTGTTCTTTCTCTTTCTTTCTCCTACTTGTTCTTTCTTTCTCTTTCTTGCTTTCTCCTCTTCCTCCTTTCTTTCTTTCTCTTCCTCCTTTATCTTTCTTACTTTTTCTTTCTTCTCTTACTCCTTTCTTTCTTTCTCTTCCTCCTTTATCTTTCTTACTTTTTCTTTCTTCTCTTACTCCTTTCTTTCTCTTCTTCCTCATTTATCTTTCTTTCTTTCTTTCTTTCTCTTCTTCCTTCTTTATCTTCCTCCTCTTTCTTTCCTTCTCCTCTAACTTATTGTTCTTTCTTTAGTATAAGTCCACTTAAATACACTGTAGGTGATAAAATATGTAATATGTATCATTCTTTTGTGGTTACACCATTTGACATTTCCATGAGCATTCAGTCTTACTTTTGGTAAAAAAATGGTGCAAATGTCATTTCAAATGATATAAAACCAACAAAAATACTAAATGTACATTTTAACAAACCTGATGCTGCTTTTAAAACTAGTTTAACTGATTTATGAATTCATCATCTTACCAACACTTATTAGTCACTGACCCTTATATGGAGATCAGCAGAGTGTGAATGGTCTGATCTTCCTGCTGTGTTCCAGCATATTGTTATCAGCCATGATCTGAAAGTCTTTCTGGGTGGTTGTAATCTGATGTCTCTGGTGTCTTGGTGCAGTTGGCAGGTGGTTGAAAAGTGCAGCTGGGTTTGCACCTCCTGCTGTGTGCAGCGGGAGGGGGTTTGGGGAGCTGGGGGGGGGGGGGGCTCTGTCTTCAGTCTGTACATACTCAAGGATTTCCTTTGAATCGGTCCAGTGGTCAAATAATCTGCTGCTGAGTGTTCTCTGTTCCAGTGTGCTCTTTCTTTTTGTTTGGTTCAGTCTAATGTTGTTTCTGTGTGTGTGTGTGTGTGTGTGTGTGTGTGTGTGTGTGTGTGTGTGTGTGTGTGTGTGTGTGTGTGTGTGTGTGTGTGTGTGTGTGTGTTGGGGGGGGGGGGCATCTGTAGGTGAGGTCACTTTCTTTTAGGCGATTATAACATTTTAATGCTACGCTGGAAATTTCTGTGAGGATAGACTCACAAACAAGCGAATGTCTTTCTGGATCTTTAATACACCTGCTAGTAGGCAATCAGTCACACTTCAGTTGGGCGTCTACAACTGAGAGCCAGTTCTCTCAGTTAGCTCTTCTTATATAGTCGTAGAGTATCACACATCAGTCACGCGCCAGGACAATGAACAGATCAATCACTCTACTCCAAACACAGAATAAATCATCCTAGAGACAGAAAGTGTCACCGGTTCATCTAAAAATCACATGAGAGATACATCTAGTTACACCACTGACCTTTGACCTAATTCCAACTACAGTTTAAGGTGTTTGCATTAAGCCGCTACAAATGCTCTCTTTTTAATTTTTATAATTAGTGGGTATCGTCCTTATTCTGCTCTGTATGCATTATTTAGAGTTTTCCATCGGACGTGGATAATTTGGAGATTTGCAGAATCTTAGTTGGTGAGGAGACCCCTGACTTCGCAGTCATGAAGGGAAATAGGCCCAATATTTTAAGCCAGGTTTAAATTGCCCAGCTTTGATGATAAATACCCTTCTCGCCTCTCAGGTCAAGTTACCTGTGCGGCTGATGTTAAGGTGAGGTAGGTGTTTGTATGTTTTAGAACAACGGTTTCTAGAAAGAATTCATATTTGGTTTTAAAGGTTGTGTCTTATCATAACGTTTGACTTGGTTTGATTCCCTGTGCTGTTGAAGCTCATCTTTGGATGGAGAAAAGAGCAGCAGATCATCTGCAAACAGTTTGATCTGACTTCAGTGTGTGCTGGCTGATGAGGCTCTGCAGAGGAAGAGGGTCAGACTGACTCAAGCTGCATCCCTGACTGAGCCCCCAGCTTTAGGGAAAGAAGGCTTTGTGTTTTTTTCCAATCCTGACAGAGATGTCAAAGGTTTGTCCCCTCAACACCACCTCCAACAGTTTGTGCAGACCCTCGTGCCAAATTGGATCAAACAAAAAATGATAACCAACAGAGTAGGAGAATCTTTTTTTTTGTTTGGTCGTCACTCAGGGTGCTGAGGGTGAAGATGTGATCTGTTCTGTTTTTACCACACTTTGGTTCTACACAAATATTTTCCTTAAGGGGCCTTTCCTGTAGCGCCACCATCAGGACAAACTTTTTTAGCTCCACTATTTATAAGAATAAATAAATGATTAAAACATTGAGGCTGTAATGAAATCTGCAGCCTGTAGGAGGCACTAGCAGCACTTTGGTCTATTTTTGATTTTCTGGCTTAAAAACACTAAAAGGACCAGTGTGTAGGATTTAGTGGCATCTAGTGGTGTGGTTGCAGTTTGCAACAAACCGAATGATGAAAACACAACTATTCTTATTTTCAGGTGATTAAACACTAATTAAAACATACTTATGAGTATTATATTTCATTTCTGCCGAGTATGTTCCACTAGATGCCACTCAACTCTACAGACTGCACCTTTAAAGCATCTTATCACATTCACAACATTTAAGGCATCTCAGCTCAGACTCACCTCTGCAGGTGCGGTTGTCAGAGTGCAGCAGGTAACCATAGCGACAGGAGCAGTAGTATCCTCCAATGTAGTTGTGACAGAAATGATCACAGATCAGATCCTCGTCACTTTGGTCTCTGCACTCGTCTACGTCTGAAACAGAGACAGAGACAAGTCAGACGTAAAGAAGTAAGGAAAGGAGAGAGATGATGAGGTTCGGATCTGTCAATCAATTAGTTGATCAACACAAAACTAATCGGCAACAATTTAAATCGTGATTTTGGTCGTTATGACACAAAACTACCAAATATTCTCTGGTTCCAGCTGACTGCTAGAGTGCAGGTAAGTGGAGGTTGCCATGGTGATACCAGGTTGTTGCTATGCGATTCACAATAAGCACATGATCAGAGTGCGAGGAAGTTTTGAGTACAGTGTGATAACAAGCCTCGACTCACAGTATCAGCAGCATCACACATACAGACAGGCGTAGTCGCTATGGTAATGGTTGGTAGGTGATTGTTGCTATGGTGTTACTAGGCAGCTGTTGCTATGTAACTGCTGCAGGTGTTCAGCATGGTGTTGGTAGGTCATGGTTGCTATGGTGTTACTAGGCAGCTGTTGCTATGTGACTGCTGCAGATGTTCAGCATGGTGTTGGTAGGTGATGGTTGCTATGGTGTTACTAGGCAGCTGTTGCTATGTGGTTGCTGCAGGTGTTCAGCATGGTCTTGGTAGGTCATGGTTGCTATGGTGTTACTAGGCAGCTGTTGCTATGTGACTGCTGTAGGTGTTCAGCATGGTGTTGGTAGGTCATGGTTGCTATGGTGTTTCTAGGCAGTTGTTGCTATGTGACTGCTGTAGGTGTTCAGCATGGTGTTGGTAGGTGATGGTTGCTATGGTGTTACTAGGCAGCTGTTGCTATGTGACTGCTGTAGGTGTTCAGCATGGTGTTGGTAGGTCATGGTTGCTATGGTGTTTCTAGGCAGTTGTTGCTATGTGACTGCTGTAGGTGTTCAGCATGGTGTTGGTAGGTGATGGTTGCTATGGTGTTACTAGGCAGCTGTTGCTATGTGACTGCTGTAGGTGTTCAGCATGGTGTTGGTAGGTCATGGTTGCTATGGTGTTACTAGGCAGCTGTTGCTATGTGACTGCTGCAGGTGTTCAGCATAGTGTTGGTAGGTGATGGTTGCTATGGTGTTACTAGGCAGCTGTTGCTATATGCACTGCTGCAGGTGTTCAGCATGGTGTTGGTAGGTGGTTTCTAGGCTGTTTGTGCTTTGTGGTTGCTAGGTGGTTGCTAGTTGGTTGCAAGGATGATGTGCATATTTGTGTTTTTAACCCTGTGTGTGCTGCGTTTTTATTTCTAAAACATATTTCTGTCAGTTTAAGATGGACAATAAAGTTTAAATTCTGTTGAGTCCGACTGTTTGGTGTCAAAGTGACACTAAGGTGTTGTCATGTGGTTGCTAGGTTACAGAGCCCCCTGATCTCCTGTAAAGCCGTTATAATAACCTTTATGTACGTGAACAACCAGCATATGTGATTGTTATATATTTCATATGTAAAATGTAAAGTTTGACGTACTGGATGTTTGTGTGTATTTATAGTTTAACGCTTCTCACCCACAGCGCTGTAGTGAGCCATGAATCCGGAGTATCGCTCCTCGTTGGAGAAGTCTGAGGAGAAGAAGATGCTCAGGGAGTTCCTGGGGGAGGTGATGACCTGCTGAGCCGGCACCGCCTCCGTGTCCGTGTCCTCCCGTCCACAGAACAACGCCAGCACCTCCCCCTCCGCCTCCACCTGGACGAAGGTTTAATATACACAACACAACATCAGGAATCACTTCAACAGACAGGGAAGAGTCAAATCTCTGCAGCTGGGACTGAACATTAGAGAAGAGAAAAATCTTTAACTTCCCAAAATCTAAAGGACATGAAAAATTAAGTTGAATTAATTTTAATTCATTCATAATGACTAAATAATAATTAAATAGTCTTTTAGGCTTTTAACAGAGCACCATACAATATCTCTTTAGGTCTGGGTGACTTCCAACAGCAAAATGAGCAACTTTTATTGAAGGAAGAAGGTTAAGTAAACATTAAATAAGGAACATTTTAAAAATACTTATATAAAACAACCCAATTATCAAAGGCTGAAGAGCTGCAACAGCTTAAAAGTTGATGACTGCTCAAAGCTCTCCTCCCTGATAATGAAGCTTCACATTCAGCAAAGTGTTTTAACATTCACTGCAGGCTCTTATCTGACATTCACCAGCAGTTTACACTGAGTGTCAATGAACAGCCGGTCACACACACATACACACACACACACACACACACACACACACACATACACATACACATACACACACACACACACACACACACACACACACACACACACACACAGTTGAATCGGTCGGTCACACTAAAACAAAGACAGACAAAGTGAGTGTTTGTGGGTTCATTCAGTTAGCAGCAGGTTAACAGGCTTATAGTGTGTGTGTGTGTGTGTGTGTGTGTGTGTGTGTGTGTGTGTGTGTGTGTGTGTGTGTGTGTGTGTGTGTGTGTGTGTGTGTGTGTGTGTGTGTGAGAACAGACCATATCATCTCATTAGTACCCATCGCCTCTCAGCAGCTTCTTTAACAAAAAAACATTAAAACAGCAGAAAACTGGTGATTCTCTTCACTCAGTCATTTCATCATACGTCTTATTTTATTTTATTTTATTTTATTTTACTCCTTAAAATATATTCATCTGTTCTTTATTGGACAGCAACTCAATATCAAAAAGATAAAAGAGTCACAATCATTATAGAGACTGTAACCGCCTCATGTCATTTGTTTAAACAGAAATAAATAAGTGGAATAAAGACAGTGCTTTTTGGTTGCTAGGGTGGTTGCTATGGTTCCTTGGCGAAGCTCCTGTGATGATATATGTCTGTTTTTCACTCCACTGCTGTGTGATGGACAATTAAGTTTTACTGACTCTGACGGGTGTTGCTATGTGGTTGCTAGGTGATGGTTGGGTAGTCTGTAACTAAATGGTTTCCAGGTGGTTGCTATGGACACGTCTGACTCTTTAAAGCGTCTGAGAGCCGCCCTGTTGACGTGCTGCCTTCAGGGTCCCCAGCAAACTGTGGGAACTTCCGGTCGGGTCACTTGATTCAGACTTTTAGCCGCACACAGAGCAGAGAGCAGTGCATTATGGGAAGGCAGTCAGCTGGCCTCTTTTGTGTTGCAGCTGCCGGTTGCCACGGTGCCCAGTGACACCATTTGAATATGAATGTGTGTGTGTGTGTGTAGCAGTGTGTTGAGTCTTTCAGCTGAAGCAGAGTCACTTCAGTGGCATTAAAGTGTTTTATTGACATATATTTGCTTTCATGTTTGCTTTTTATCAGTTTCTAACAGTGGTGTGCACAAGGGGGGGGCAGGGGGGGGCGGTTGTCCCCCCTCATGGGCCAATTGTTGAAAAACATGCGCTAAAGTGCTTCAGTGGCGAGAACGCGCTGTATGTGCCCTTTTTTTTTCTTTTCGCCCCTGCCCTTCAAAAAGTCTGTGCTGGTTATTAATGTTAGACTTCAGTCAGACGCCAAGAACTGTAACATATAAAACGGAAATCATGAAAATAAAATGAAACTGAGTTTAGATGGATTCACAGTTTGGTTGAGAAACTGTTGCCAGCAAACCTCACGTTTCTCCACGTTCAGTGAAGCTTCACACAACATTCACGTTAACACAACGTTAACACAACCATGTAAACAAGGTGTTGTCACTGCAGTGTTCACTAACAGGAAGGATGACATCATCACATGGTTGAAAATGTAACGTGTTGCTTTAAAAGTAAAACAGCGTAGTAAGAGCTGCTTTCAGAGTTCACGTTAAATATGATAAGGTGAGTTTTCAGATTACAACCAGATGAAAACAGCAAGGAAGGAAGAAAGGAAAGAAGGAAAGAAGGAAGGGAGGAAGAAGGAAGGGAGGAAGGAAGAAGGATGGAAGGAGGGAGGGAAGGAAGGAAGGGAGGAAAGGAAAGAAGGAAGGAAAGGAAGGAAGGGAGGAGGGAGGGAGAAAGGAAAAGAGGAAAGGAGGAAGGACGGAAAGAAGGACAGAGGAAAGAAGGAAAGGAGGAAGGTAGGGGGAGGAAAGAAAGAGAGAAGGAGGGAGGAAGGAAGGAGGGAAGGAAGGAAAGAAGGAGGAAAAGAAGGAAAGAAGGAGGGAGGGAGGAAGGAAAGAAGAAGGCAGGGACGGAGGAAGGAAGGAAGGAAAGAAGTAGGGAGGGAGGAAGGAAAGAAGGAAGGAAGGAAAGAAGGAGGAAGGGAGGAAGGAAGGAAGGAAGGAAGTAAGGAAGGAACAGTCAAAACAGACGGGGTCAATTTGGCCCGGGAGGACGAAATGAAGGTTAAGGTTGAACTGAAAAAGAAACAATGATGATGATGATGATGATGACATAAGAGTACCCATGATGCAATGCCTCTTACCTTGACGTAGTCATATTCACACAGGTACGACGGCTCCAGGTCAAAGTGGCTGAAGTACAGTTTGATCTGGAAGCCGTCGGGAACGCTGACGTTCCAGCGCAGCTCCGTCTCCCGGGGATACGGCTCCGGGAAGTTCGGCGACTGCAGGCTGCCGTACATTTCTGACGCAGAGAACAGCTGACCGTCGACCACGAAGCCGAAAACCAGCGAGAGAAAGAAGAACCTGCGGGATGAGAACATGGAGATTAGGTTTGATGCAGGCGGAGCGTTCTGGTCCTCTGAAATGAGTCCAACGAGGAAGTAACTTAAAACTGCATTCTATCAAAAGGCCACCAGGGGGCGACCGTTTAGGTGTCAAAAGGACTTCCGTCTCTATACAAGTCAATGGAGAATTCACCAACTTCTCACTTGATTTCTAACCTCAGTAAACGTTTTCAAATTGACCCCGTCTGTTTTGACTGTTCCTTCTTTCCTCCGTTCCTTCTTTCCTTCCTCCATCCCCCTTTCTTTGTTCCTTCTATCCTTCCTTCCTCCCTCCCTCCTTCTTTCCTCCCTCCCTCCTTCTTTCCTTCCTTCTCTCCTTCCTTTCTTCCTTCCTTCCTCCCTCCCTCCTTCTTTCCTCCCTCCCTCCTTCTCTCTTTCTTTCCTCCCCCCTAGCTTCCTTCCTTCCTCCATTCCTCTTTTCCTTTCTCCCTCCCTCCTTTGCTCCTTCTCTTTCCTTCTTTCCTTCCTTCCTTCCTTCCTTCCTTCCTTCCTTCATTCATTCCTCTGTCCTTTCCTTCCTTCTTCCTCCCTTCTTTCCTTCCTTCTTCCTCCCTATTTTCCTTCCTTCTTCCTCCCTTCCTTCCTTCCTCCCTCCTTTCCTTCCTTTTTCCTCCCTTCCTTCCTTCATCCCTCTTTTCCTTCCTTCTTCCTCCCTTCCTTCCTTCCTCCCTCAATCGCTAGTTTAAAGCCTTCTTCAATGCAGTATGATGTTCATTTGGGACATTTTGGCCTCCCTGATTTTATATGTGACGATAAAGCAGGGTATGCATTAGGGCGTCGCTACGTGGTGATTGACAGGTTGATTGGTTCACAGGTTCAGGAGGGCGCCTCATGCTCCTCCTGATGCCCATATAAGTAGAATCCCTGTTTTTATTTTTCCCAGCATGCACCTGAAATTTTCAAACTGGCGCTGCTCAGATCCGAAACTATTGGCCTCCGAGCAGCAGTCCACCAACCAATGGGTGACATCATGGATGTTACGTCCTTTATAGACAGTCTATGGTTTGATGTCTGCAGGGAAGCTACCTCATCATTAGTCCTGCTGACTCAGCACAGGAAACTCATTTCAGAGGCAGAGTGGAAATTATCTGCTTGAGTTTGATCCTTAAATGATATATTCAATAAATCATAGTTTACATTACTGATCCGGACCAAACAGAACCTTTAAATTATGAGGGAGTTCTCAAATGTCTCAATTACACGAGTCAGTAATAAATAAATCAGTTAAACTAGTTTTAAAAGCAGCTTCAGGTTTGTTAAAATGTACATTTAGTATTTAATCCTCTAAAATAATTAATACGTTTATTTTCACATTTTAACTCCTTTAACCTTTGTGACCCCGTCTGTTTTGACTGTTCCTTCCTTCCTCCCTCCCTCCTTCTTTCCTTCTTTTCCTCCTTCTTTCCTTCCCTACTTCTCTCTTTCTTTCCTCCCCCTACCTTCCTCCTTTCCTTCGTTCCTTCTTTCCTTCTTTCCTCCCTCCTTCATTCCTTCCTTCCTTCCTCCCTCCTTCATTCCTTCCCTCCTCCTTTCCTTCTTTCCTCTGTCCTTCTTTCCTTCCTTCTTCCCTTCCTCTTTTCCTTTCTCCCTCCCTCCCTTCCTCCCTCCCTTCCTTCCTTCTTCCCTCTCTCCTCCCTTCCTCCCTTCCCTCCCTTCCTTCCTTCCTTTCTTCCTTCCTTCCTTCCTTCCTTCCTTCCTTCCTTCCTCTCTTCCTCCCTTCCTTCTCCCTCCTTTCCTCCCTTCCTTCCTTCCTCCCTCCCTTCCTTCCTTCTTCCCTTCCTCCCTGCCTTCCTTCCTCCCTTCCTTCCTTCCTCCCTCCCTTCCTTCCTTCCTCCCTTCCTTCCTTCCTCACTTCCTCCTTTCCTCCCTCCCTTCCTGTGAAAATATTCACATTTAAAAATATGAATCAGATCATTTTGACTCAAAATGATTAATGATTATCAGAAGAGTGGATGATTGATTTAATAATCGGC